>NW_006800137.1:128222-169594 GCF_000485575.1 Poecilia formosa
ATTTGAAAAGCAGCTTTCACTCGGTCTGATTTAGAGAGAGGATGACTAAGTGTATGTATTACCTGTGTGTGTGTGTGTGTGTGTGTGTGTGTGTAAGTGTGTGTGCCTGTGTGAGTGTGCATATCAGCAAATATGAGTCAGCTGTCATCTGGCAACACAGAAAGTGAGGTCTGCAAACAAGAACATTGAGCTTCAGGCACCTTTTAAATGCACAGAACTTTCTTCCTGACCTTTTGTGTTTTTCCACCCTCATGCTGCGACTGGACTCTAATAAGGTCCCCAAAGCTGAAGACACCAAAAGATGGAAGGTGTGGCCGACCGGACGCTTGGTCATGTCTTCTCTGTGGATCTCATTAGTTTATGTTCTGATATGACCTCCATCCGTCCATTTTCTGCTTTCCACCTCTGCCTCGTGGTGCCTGCTGCTACCCTGTGATTGTTCCTCGCTCATCTGTCTGAACTCCCCTGTGTGCATTTCTTCAGATTTTTCTCAGAGCTTTTTAAAATGTAGAATCAATAACCTTCTGATCCGATTGATTACGAGCTGAATGAACTCCAACTGTCAATTGATCCTCTGTGGCCTGCCAGTATCCTGGCTCCTGCTGCTGCAGAATATAAATGACCGTCTGTCCGTATAGCCCTGCATTTTCAGGGGAGTGAGGAGGGGGCTACCAGAGTTTGATCGCGTTTAGAGGTCGTACGCTGGAGCCAGATTGCTACAGGCATCAAATAGCTCTTGACCTCAGGTGTTGTTGAATCAAAATAGCTCTGGCATCATTAAGGGGGTGACACCCCCTCACTGACTTTTATTTTCTTGCTAATGATTGTTTATTTCAGCTTGTTGCATCATCTCCCGAAAGTCCATTTTGGCATTATTATCCTTTGTGCCTGTCGGCTGCGCTTGCAACCTCACCGTTGTGGCTAAAGCCTGTGAGGGTCACGAGATAAATCACTTTTTTATTAAGAAATAAAAGTCTTCATGTCTTCTCTGTTACAGGATGACTATATCCCCTACCCACGGATAGAAGATGTGAGTCATTTTCCAAACACACATTTACACCTTGCTGATATGCAGCTCTCAGCCAGAGGTGGTTTGCAGCATAGATGCAGAATTCAAAACCTGCTTTATGCTTTTCTGATCTGTGCAGTGGCTTGAGAAGCTCCCTGGTGCTCTTACAAAGAACATCTGCATTTAAGCTGAAGTCAAATTAGACACAGGTGGAATCTATTTAGTAATTAGGGCACGTTTAAAGGCAATTGGTTAATTTAGGGATGTTAGAGTAAAGAGGGTTGAATGTTTTATGTTTCGTAGAAAAAAACAAAAACAACATGCTTCGTATTGTTGGTTGTTGTAAACTACAATTAAAAAGCTTTAACTTTTGGGGGGGTTTTTATGCGTCAGAATTTGGAAAACTTCAAGCGATCTGAATAGTTTTACCAGGGATTAGCTTTCGCTTCATGTTACTAAGGTATTTCTTTCATTTCATTCTGACTTCCTCCCTTTTTTTTTTTTTTTTACTAAGGTATTTCTTTCATTTCATTCTGACTTCCTCCCTTTTTTTTTTTTTTTTCTTGCCCCACATTAATGCCATAGGTCCTGGAGAAAGGCGGTCCATACCCCCAGGTGATCCTGCCCCAGTTTGGGGGTTACTGGATCGAAGATGCAGAGGCACCAGCAGGAACCCCGTCCTCCTCCGAGTCCAGTTTCTGTGAGGAAGAGGATGGAGATGAGGGCATGAGCCCTGGCGGGGCGCATAGCTACCGCCTGGAGTGTAACAGCACAGCTCGAGCCTACCGCAAACACTTCCTTGGCAAGGTTAGGGTGTGTGTTTGCATAAATGTCAGTAACACTGTGTGTTTAGAGGGGCAAGTCTGCTGTTGTCTTTGACCTCAAATGTCTCTTCCTACTTTTATACCTGCAGGAGCACATGAACTACTACTGCTCGGGCAGCAGCATAGGCAACCTCATCATGTCTCTGAAACACGAGGAGGCTCAGGGCCAGGAGTTTCTGCGGATCATGCTCAGGTACTCTGAGGGGAAGGATTAGCTTTGCATTCATTTGACATGTAGAGAAAAACCTGTAACTTTCTGAGTTCTTCTCATTTATCCTTGTCTGAATCTGCTTATGATGAGCAAAGATGGGGGTTTTTAGCCAATAAACCAAACCATCACTCAAAGCAAAAGTGCAAACATTAACAATAGGCTTGGTTGCATGTTTTTGAATCTTCAGTACCATAATGTACTCCAAACCTGATTTGAGAGCTTTTGCAAAATCTTCAACTGTAATGTTTGATCTGTATTATTTTTTTTCTTTGTTTCTTTAAAGTTCAGACCTTCCATTAACCTATTGCGATTTATCTTTTTAAATGTAAGCGGTAGCATGTCAGATTTTCATCTCTTGCCAATTTCCTCATTTGTGTAAATTGTCAGTGTTACAAATTTTATACATTCCACGTCATAGAGTTTTTTCTGGAGAAACAAATGGAAGCAGAATCTAAAAAATATGAACAAAAATGGTCAGGGAGCCTGCTAAAGGAAAATGTTTCTTGTCTTATTAGATAAATTCTGTTTGCCTGAATCACCATCAAACTTCTCTGAATCAGAAAAGCCAAACAGGAACACAGAACTAGTGAGAGAAAAAAAATGACGCTGTTGTTGACGGTTGTGATTTGATTCGATTTGTGTCTCTGTAAATCTCAGCTTCTCTGTGCCATTGACACAGTCGGTGTCATTTTCAACAGCACAGAAAAATATGTACTTTATTTTTATACTTTGCTTGGTCTCTGTATGGGTTTTGACAGGTGTTAATCTTCTCGCGGCAGCTTCGAGTGACAATTTTCATATTATGTTTACTATAGATTTGGTGCCAGTCATCCTTTCAACTTGTTAAGATTATTTTGACACATCAGAGAAACTGCATCCGAATTCAGTCTAAAACTTCAGATGCTCAAAAATTACTAAAATTGAACTCACTGTCAACCAGCCCTCTGTTTATTGTTGTTGTTTTTTTGTAGATCTCGGACCAAAACAGTTCATGACAGAATCTCTTTAGCTGGCATCAGTCAGCTGCCCAGTGTGCCTCAGATTGCAAAGGTAAGCAACTTTTTTTCTGTTGTTCACATTATTGTCATTAATAACGGAATCAAAAGTCTTCAACACACAAACTGCGTGTTACATATAATTGCTACTGTCTTGTTTTCCTAACATATTTCATAATTTAGTCCTTATAGTCTCTGCACACTAAGCTATCATTTAGAAAAAGCACAACACTGCTGGAAAATTTGACATCTAGATCAATAAAAGATAAAAAATACTAAAAACAAACCTCATGATTTCTCAAATTTTGTATCAATTAAATACATCAATCAATTCTACTTTATTAGCAGATCATTTTAATCGTAATGAGTGTAACTCTAAGTGATTTGCATACTTTAAAACACACAGGGGACAAAACAAACTAAGGAATTGTCACACTATGTAAATTAGTCTGATTGAAAAATGATGCAGCAAATTGTCAGATAAATAAACAATTACTGGGGATGAGGAACTGAGTACTATTCACTCACTAACTAATAGGTTTAATAGTAACTCCAATCAGTAAAGCATCTTTATAAGGGGTTTTGGGCTGGGTAGTAATGAGTTTTCTGTAGCAGTCTGTATCACAGGAGACCTGAAGAGGCCTCTGACTTAAGATGTTCAGATGTTTTCACAGTCTAATAAAGAGGATGTTCCAGGTTCTACAGTATATTCTTAGATTTTAACAAAGCATCATTCTCTGTACAATGAAATATAGCGCAATCAATAAATATAAAATGAGAGGAAAGGGGGTAAAAGATCAAAGCATCTGTCATAAATAAGGAAATTAAATAAAGGAGGAGTACAAAAAAATTATTAAAACCCGTTTAAGACAAAGAAAATAAACAACAGCAATAAGAATTTAGAAGTTAATGACATCAATGTTTTTAAGTTGAACATAAAGCCAGTTTAGCTATGCCAGTTATCCACTTAGTTTTCTTTTAAACATCAAATCCACCTCTGTGTAAGTAAAACTCAATACATGGAACCATGAAGGTGTTTCAGTCTGTGAAAACCTGTATAAACTGTCTGGCCCACACTAGCAGTCAGAACAGAGACCAGATGCCGTACAGGCAGCGTAACGTTTGTGAGTTTCAGAGATCCGTCTTTGTTTGTTTCAGCTGCTGTGTGACGACGCCACAGGACTGAGGTTCAGCCCAGTTCTCTACCCTCGGGTGAGTTCACACTCAGCTCCCACGTTGTGACCTCCTCCTGATTGCAGCTTTCACCTCCATTAAACGCTTGTCCAATTTTTAAATGTTTTAAATAATTTCTTGACATGTCTGCAGGCCTTTTATGTAAATGTTTGTACGATGCATTGTTGTCTTTAATTATGTCTGCCAGCTTGTTTCCCGACCCACACCCACCCTTCTGTAGTAAAGCAGTCAAAGTCGGTACTTTCTGACTGCCTCACCAAAAATATATCCTGCTCTGTTACACATTTCACAACTGATAGTAATCTTCCTCCCTGTTAAAGTAACAACTGATCATAGGACAAACTTTCTAAGCTTGATGTGATGAATTTGCTGCTCCTACTGTGCGCCTGGTGATGGAGTGCGCTTTCAGCCTGTGCCTAAGGGAAGGAAAATAAGCCATCTGTGTCTCCGTATGCAACAGATAAGGCTTTAGGACCACCGCCGTCACTGGGGGCCACTACATTTTGTCACATATTGGCCCTTATGCAATACAGACCCGATAAAGCTGCCAGTTGGAGCAGAAGAAAACATGTTTTCCTAATGGCTTTGACAAGCAAAGATTGTGTAATAAGTTGAGAGGAAAAAACCATGCATTAATCCTTGCACAGGGCTCCCAGCTGATAGTGGCGTATGACGAACACGAGGTGAACAACACGTTCAAATTCGGGGTCATCTACCAGAAATTTGGACAGGTGAGCAGTTTTTCCTTATACAGCCGTTCATCACTCAACTGTCTAAATATAAATGGCTTCGTGTTCTTTCCTCCTCCTGCTTGGTGTGAAATCCACTCAGACGTCAGAGGAAGAGTTATTTGGAAACAACGAGGAGACGCCTGCTTTCAAGGAGTTCCTGAGCATCTTAGGAGACAACATTGAGCTCCAGGATTTTAAAGGGTAATTTTAAATTGTGCAACTCAACAGGAGGAGAAAACGAAAACTGACACGATTGTAACAAATAAGCAGGAGAAAGAGGAAAGGCCAAATGGGGATTGAAAGGAAAAACACAGGAGAGCATTTTAAGGGAAGTTGAGAGCGGGGTTTAATTACTGTAACCTTGTCCTGCTGCTTCAGACTCAGCATGCAAACGGGCAAAAGTGCTTAGTGAAACAGATCTGAGAGGGAAAAGTGCCACATGGACATGTAATCAGAGCTTTAGATCCTTTTTTAAATTATTTTCTTCCTGCGCTTCAGTATACTCTCACACTTTCCACTTTAAAGCTTCAGGGTTAGGGGGAAAAAAGGCCGGCATATTAAACAGTCACTTCTGACAGCTCATTAAAAGGAAACGTCAGTATTTTTGAAGCAGGGTTCTGCTGAAATGTCACAAACAGTTAAAATCTTACCTGCAGTAGATAGCGCTCTCATTTACTGTGAATCCAGATTAGTTTGTGCCGCGGGCAGAAAATATTGCTTAACATGAGGGGGGCAGAGACCAGAGCGGACATCTTTTGGCACTGAAACAACTCTGCCATGTTTGAAATGGTCCCGCTGGGTTACAAGACCTTAAAAAGCAGCTGCCAGTCAGAGTGACCACCTGACACAAATGAAAAGAAGTGTAAAAAAAAAAATTGTAAAATCTGGAGGTAGAACAAACTGCTGTTTTTTCTTTTATTTGATTTGAAATAGCTTGCCTTTCTTTTAAGTATTTGATCTGATTAAGTTAACTTTACATGTTACTTTTTCTGTCCATGTTTGAAAGAGGAAAAACATTTTCGTCACTAAACATCTTCCGTCCATTTTCAGTGTAAATCGCATGTAAATGTGATGCCAGCTTCAAAGTTCATGAAATAGCTTTTACATATAAACCCCTGTGAGCTTTTTGTAGTGGAAGATGTCCGTATTTGTCTACACTGCTCTGGGGCTTTCTTCACGCAACAAATCTGGATTTATGCAAAAGATTAACTACTTTAAATGACTTCAAAAATCCTGAATGATCCCTTTATTCAGGGACAAAATTTATGAAGATAGAGATATGGCTGGATGTTGGGCACAAAGTAAAACATTGGTTTTGATGATGTTCCAGGTTCCGCGGCGGGCTGGACGTGTCTCATGGACAGACGGGATCTGAATCCGTCTACACCGTCTTCAGACACAGAGAGATTATGTTCCATGTATCTACTAAGCTTCCCTTCACCGAGGGTGACGTGCAGCAGGTACCAGGATGGAATACTGGCTTTAATTCTGGCTACTTTGTGGATTTAACAGCTAAGTATAGATGTTTTGAGTCGGGAGAAAAACTGGTCAGGTCTGGTTACCGTCAATATAATTGCTTGTTCTAATAAAAAACGAAAACGGATGGAAAAATGTAACTTCCTGAGAAGTCTTCCTAATTAAAGAGTGGGGCATACAGCGACTTTCTACCGGCTTTTTCTCCTCCGCAGCTCCAAAGGAAAAGACACATTGGAAACGACATTGTGGCCGCGGTCTTCCAGGAAGAGTCCACGCCGTTTGTTCCAGACATGATCGCCTCCAACTTCCTGCACGCCTATGTTCTGGTGCAGGTCGAGAACCCCTGTACAGATCACACCACCTATAAGGTACGATGCACACCTTTCAGTGCAAATCAGAATAACAGAGAGCTAATAGACTATAATAGACTGGTTTCCATATAGCAGGGAGAACGCTTTTTCTCAGAAAAAGACACATTGTTCAAGAGTTTGTAGAACCAAATTTAGCAGTAACTGCTTTCAACAGGGGCGTTCTGTCTGACTTTTCCATTTTCTTGCACTCGTGGCTGAATTGCTTCTTCTTTACAGCATCGCTTCAGTACTATCAGTTCACTTGTTTTCCTGGGACCTGTTGTTAGCCAAGCTTCAGTTAGCGTTGACTTTACAGCAAACCCTCATCCGACAGGCATCTGATTAGAAGATGCAGCGCAGAGCTGGACATCACTTATTCATTTCAGCTTTAATTATGCAAACTTAAAAAAGACAGATGTGCCAACGCCAAGTTTGTCTTCTTTTAGAATCAGAAGTGAACACATCGTTAAGAAGAGCCATTCTGAGCAACCTGAAACGCGTTCACCTGATTCACTGGAGAGTCGCATTACGAGCCTGTTAATCAAACAGAAGGGTGAAGCTCACTAAAATGTTCAGGACCTACACACCCAGCATTTCTCCAGTCAAACACATTTAAATAAACACCACCCACTTGTAAAACAACATTACAACTTGAGTTTGCAGAGAACTTGGCGTGTGTAAGCTGCCTGGTTGCAAAGGAAGTCCAAACCATCGCCCTTCCACTACTGTGCTTGGTACTTATTCTGAGGTGTTTGTGGTAATATGCTTTATGTGGGGTGTACATTAAATATAATGTGATCCCGTGTGTGCAAATGATTTTGTTTCCAAGCATTTTGCAGTTCCACTTTGAAACCAGGAGTCGTTCTTTAGTGTTTTTGTTAGAGAGGAGACGCCTTGATCTTTTTTCTCATTGAGATAAAAGCTGAGATTTAACTTGCCAACTGCATACAGCACAGACTGTCTGCTACAGAGGAGGCAACCATTAACCCTGCCTAGCCACAATTGCTGTAAGGTTGTTCCTCATGTCTTTCCTCCCTGGTGTTGCGCCAACACTTGTGTGCTCCATGGAGTTTGCTGAGCTTGCTGAGGATCATCAGGTGCTTTGTTGATCAAAACCAAAGCACCTGGTTGCTATTTTTCACCTTAAATGTTCTATATGAGCCTAGAATGTGTTTAGTTTTCTTTTCCAGGATTATATTTTGTACTCTGTCATCAGTCAGTGATGCAATGCTGTGCTTGTCTGAGTGACCACTGTGACTTTGTGTCATCAGGTGTCTGTTACAGCAAGAGAAGACGTTCCTCCTTTTGGGCCTCCGCTCCCAAACCCGGCCGTCTTCAAGAAGGTGAGGGAAAGAGTTAAACTTTTTTTGTGCAATCAATTAACCTGCTATTTAACAGCATTCAGTATTTTCACTTCAACAAAACCTTAAGACATGCAGCAAGTTATAAATATTAGTTGCTTCAGACATTTTGTCTTGCTTGTCTCGTCATGCATTCTTCAATATGTCCAACCTCTAGGGTGCCATTAAAGTGCTCTGTTTGAAAACCAGAAAACATAATAATAAAAAGAGGATACTAGCCAGCAGCTCTGCAGGCCTTCATGGTCACTGTCCGAGTAGAGCCATTTCTGTGGACGGACTGGAGTACTTGGTTCATTACCCACAACAGGCTGAGGGTGACCTCACTGTGGTGAATCGGGGGGCATTTCTGCTGGGTAAACCAAGTTAGCAGCTCGTCAGAATGATGGGCATTTAGAAGAGAAATCAATGAAATACGTAATTTTTAAAATGAATAAACTGAGCAAATTCCAGTGTACTCCAAAAATAAACAGACATTTGTGTATGCGAGGATGAATTTATGTAGCTACTAGAAATATGGTCCAAAACTATAACTATAAGAAAATCAACTCTGAAATTAAGTCAATACCAAAAAATGTTTTTATGCATATTCTTCTTTTTTGTGTTATGTAGTATTGTGGAGTGTGTGTAGTTTTCCTATTTGGTGTTTGTATACATCTACTGCTGTCATTCCAGCTGAATTGTAAAACAATTTAAATGTTTATGGTGTGTGTTGTTGTTTTTTTTCGTCTAATTGGTAATTTATTTTAACTTTTAATTTGCTGCTTGCTTTGTATAAAGACTAGTTGTATGTCCTACTATTCTCACTAAAATGACATTGCATTTAAGAAAAAGATGATATTAAGATTGAGAAACTTGATAAAAAAAAAACAAGACTTTCTTTTTTATTACCTCGTCTCTCTTTTATTTATTTTTTCCCCACATCTTCACAATCAGGGTCCCGAGTTCCGAGAATTCCTGCTAACAAAGCTGATCAATGCTGAGAACGCCTGCTACAAATCTGACAAATTTGCCAAACTGGAGGTGACGCACGCCACACACAGCCCACCCTTCAATTACTTTTCAGCTTCATCCAGCAGCTGCAGACCCTTTTCCTAAACGGCCTTTGTGTGCGGCTGAACTCACTGCAGGGACGCACACGAGCCGCCCTGCTGGACAACCTGCACGACGAGCTGCACAGACAGAGCCAGGCGGTGCTGGGACTCGGGCAGATGGGGGAGGAGGATAAGCTGGAGAACGGCGGACATGGGGGTCTGCTCGAATCGTTCAAGGTGAACATAAAACCCAGACAAAAGTACATCAGGCAATCTTTTCTCAGCTCTGTGACATTTATTTGATCACCGTCATTACACCGCCAGGTCAGATAAATGTCACGGGTCTGCAGGATGGCTTAAGGTGCGAAACCACTGTTATCACAATGGATGCCTCGTTTTCACAGCCCTCAAAGACTTAAACTCTATATAGAGAATGTGCAGTCGCGGCTGAGAAGACGCACTTACATCCGAGTGTGAATGTAACACCCCGAAGTGTTCATGCTTGTATTTTTCTTTCTCTTTCCACTCTCTACCCTTTTTTTGCTTTCCATTTTCTGTTGTTCGGATGTGTAGATTAGCTGAAGTTGATGGGACCAGTTAGATGTGGCGATGACAAAATGTGTGAACGTGGTGATGATTTGACTCTCTTACTTTTTTTTTTTTTTTTTTTTGCAGGGATTGTGGATATCTGCTGCTTTGCAGTTTGTCCAGACAGTCCCAGGAGGGGCTATTCTCATTGCTCTCGTTGCTCTAGCAGTTTATCACCTGTCTGTATTACTGTAAATGAACGAGAAGATTACAATTTAACAATAAACAAAGATTGTTGCACTGTTTGAGTTGCAGTTGTTCATGCTTTCTAAGAATGTGAGGTTTTGATGTTCTCATGTTAATGTTTCAGGACTAGATATGAAAATATGAAATCAACAAAAAAGTGAAACCCACATTTCCAACTGCCGCTCATTACATCTTCCATTGAGAATGCTACCCTCTGGTGGACATAATTTGTAAATACATGTATAATTTTTTAAAATAATAAATACAACCGTTTTCCTTTTCTCACATCTCATTCTCTCCCTCCACTTTGTTCCCTTGCAACAACCTTTTGTCTACCAATCTGCATCAGTTTGTTCCTCACTACCCTTCTCTGATCCACTCCTTGTTTGCTTCCTTGTTCGCATGTCAGAGGGCCATGCGTGTCAGGAGCCACTCCATGGAGACCGTGGTGGGTTCCCATCGTCACCGGAGCCCCGGGGTGGCAGGTGGGGTCCCTGCCAGCCTCAGTGGCGGGGGATTGCCACAAAGCACCAGTGAATGCACAAAGAGCACCTTCACTGTAAGTAAAGTAACTAATAATAAAGAGTGAGACAGGGAGAGAGAAAGAGAGAGAAGAACAAGATCTAACTGTTACCGTGTGGCTAACAGAGCTTTCTTTGTTTGCTTCCTTGTGAAAACCTGCAGAACTTTGATTGCCAGACTGTGATTGTTAGTTTTCATGTGTTAGAGTTTCCATGTAAAGATTCATTAGATATTAGTTCTGTTGTTGGCCCACCTACAGTCATTTAGCTTGATCAAATTAGGCCTTTACAGCATTTTTATTTAGAGTGGTGGTGAAGCTTTCTTTTTTTTTTCTTTTTTTTTTTAAAGTAAGGTCTTAATTTATCATCTGTGATCTCCAGCCTCCTGTTCTGTCAGCCAAATCTCCTTTAAAGAGCCCAGTGAAACGGCGCTCAGGCCTCTTCCCACGTCTCCACTCCAGCACAGACGCTCCATCAGACAAACACACACGCAGGTCAGTTCTCTACATTTTTAATCTCTCCATTTCCTGTTTTTTTTTTTTTTTTTTTTGCCATTGAACAATCTTAAAATTGTTGGATATGGGTCATCTACAAATGCAGGTCTGTTTTTGAAATTGTTTTTTAATTACATTCCAAAAACGTGTCTCTCTTTTGTCTTCTCCTTCCCAATTATGGCCAATTTCTGCTGGGCGATTGCATAAATTCTTTAAAAAAACAAAAAAACATAAAAATTCATACATTTTGTGGTGGCATTCTGACAAATTGTGTAAAGGTTCAAGCTGTGTGATCGTGGTTTGTCTGCAGTGATCATAAACCAGCAGAGATCTGCCCGCATTCCCAAGAAGTGAGGTCAGAGACATCATCCAATCCCAGCTCACCTGAGATCTGCCCCAACAAAGAAAGGTCAGCTGGAAGCTGAAACTTGATTTTTTTTTTTGTTTTTGTTTTTTTTTTGTGAAAATATATAAAAATACAATTGTGTTCTAGGGTTAACTATGGCAAATTTAAAGAGTGTTATCTCAACCACATGCTTGATCCTCTGTTGCTCGTCCATCAACAGGCCTTTCATTAAGCACAAGGAGTGCAGCAGTGGCAGCAGCTGCAGGCCCAACATCTCTCGCTCCTCGTCTAGCACCAGCAGCTTCAGCAGCACCACGGGGGAAACAGAAGTTCTGGAGGAGCTGGAGACGGTGGGTAGAACATTTCTTTCATCCAGGGTTGACGTGGAAAACTCGGGGAATTAATATAAAAAAGAAACTGGAAAATTTTAAAATGGAAAAATACACATTTGTAACAAATCGGGACGCTAAGAGGGATGAATAAGCTTTTAAAGATGGAAAAAGCCCATAATTGCTCAGAAGTGCATAATAGTGGGAATTAAATGTCAGCTTATAATTAGAATTGATGCAAATCTTCTCATCTTCCTTGGTTCAGATGACACCTCTTGTCATTGTGGCAGTAATTTTATGTGAGACGTTCTGCTTAAAAATGGCACCTTGTGAGGTTAGAATCGTCAGAGTAATTTAAGGCACCAAGTATTACAAATTGCGCTGAAGGAGGTGCAGATCCAAGCTTTTTAATGCACAGGACGAATTTTCTTTGCTACATTTGGTTTGAACATTAAGATGTTTATCTTGTGTGAATCACATTTAAAAGATTTTATCAGCACTTTAGCAAATCTGAATATAGCTTTGTTTAAAAGGGTTGCATATGATGCATATGTTGAATAATGTGGATTTTTTTATGTTTCAAGTCCCTCTTTAGATGCTCCTTTTTCTCCATTTTTTTATGTAAAGTTAAACACTTTAGAATATTAATTATTAGTGGCTGTCATACCCTTGCGTTGCCGTCAGAGTGGGCAAAGTTTAAATAATTGATTCTTTTCAGTCACTCTTGTTCAGTGCCTTTTCCTTCACAACATTATGATGTTTTTGCTTCATCCTTGTAGGTCAGTCATCCGTCCATCACGTCCACCTCTGCCTTCAGTCCCGCCCTGAGCATCGACAGCCAGGGATCGGGTACGCCTGTCATCATGTGCCGCAGTCCAACAGGTAAGTTGTAAATTTGATCCAGTGAGAAGGAGAACTGGTTAAAAAGAAATAGTTTTGCTAGTTTTTTGTTTGCGCTTATATTCTGCAGATGGAAAAGGGAAAACATCACCCAGGTCAAGTTTGAAGTTCCGCTTTGACAAAATGAGCCACTCATCCACAGCTGTAAGTCTCAAATAGGTCCCAAATGATAGCAGTTGTGTTTACCGGCAAGTGTTTGGAGTGTATTATCATATTTTCATAACAGAAAATGTTCAACAACAAAAACAAAATGGAAAAAATATAACAAAACAGCATGAAAGAAGAAGCTGCTGTTTTTAGTGATTTTTCTCTCCTTTCTCTCTTTCAGTCTGAGTAGATTTGTGGAAGGAAAAAGCAGCAGACTTCCTCAGTGAAGAAGCAGCGTGACTCTGACGAAGCTGACTAAATCACAGTATCACCAGAAAAATAAAACATTTGTACAGCCTTTTCTTAGAACCATAAGCAAAAGGCTAATCTGACTAGAGCTGCACAGGAGATCCTGCGCGCTATAGACATACTGATATAACTGTGAGTGTAAGTGAAGAAAAGCAGCTCATACACGTTCACTGTCTTTGAAGCAACTTTTAGCTGCTTGAATCTAGCTGCAGCATAACTCTTGTTCCTATCACTTGAAGGTCTTGGCATGGCTGTAAAACTGTGAGTGTAGGGCGGGCTGTAGACGGCGCCTCAGCTTTTTCTTAGACATCATCTTTCATACAAGTGTACAAGTTTATGGCCGAACTGTTAGTCCTCATCCAGCCAACTGTTGAGAACTCTGTGGAACCAACGACAGACCGCAGGATGTCCCTTTACCCTTTACCCTTCAATGGTACGTCTACAGGCAGTTCCTCTTTTGCTTTGAGAAAAGAAACAGTGAGCAGTGGCTCTCCCACATTCACAAAGACCTAATGTACAGTCTACTTACAGTAGCAAAGCCTTGTGGAACTGTGGAGCCTGAACTTCTTCGTTATGAATATTAACGCTTTTTTAGAGAACAGCTATGATTTTTTTTGGAGACGCTTTTGTAATCTTGGTGCCCGTTGCAATGTGTCCATAGCACTCTAAAGATGTCTCCCAGCAGAGCATTTCTATATCTGTAGGGGTGACCCACGACACCCTGGTTAGACACAGTAGGAGACACTGCCAGCACATTTTAGCCACAAGCTTATTTTAGCCACAAGCTGCGCCTTACAATCTCTCCAAAGCCCTTTTTCTCTGCTTGTGCGTTCAATCCCTCACCGTGTGAGAGGATGAGAAGTTCCTGGATCTGGTTACGGCACAGCTTGTGGGAAGCCAAACTACACCCGCATTTTCTGAAGGGGACAAAAAAGACGTTGCACTTTCTGAAAAACATTTCACCTCCGTGTACCTCCCATTGAAGCTTGCTAGCTCGGTGTATCAGCACACATGCTCTGTGGTGCTTGTTTTTTTTTTTAGATTTTTTTTTTTAGCAGGGAAGTTTGCCAGTGAGAGAATCGATGAAGACGACTTGAAAAATATGCCCCACCAGGCCTTTGAACCACCTTTTATAGAAGTTACTCTTAATGTGAATTACAGTCTTGTCATTTGCGTTTAATGCCATGGTAGCTATGGTTTCAAACGCTTAAATTTGCAACGATAGTTTCTCTCAAGCACAACGGGGCCATGAATCTTCTGTGATTGTCAGCTGGCTGTCAATATATTAACATTAGCATTAGACTTCAGCATTGACTTCTGTGTGTTTAGTGTGACCAAACTAGAAAGCGTTTGAATGAACATCGTGTTTTACTGCACAGGAAACTGTTGGTGAAGTTGAAGACGGCTTAGCAAACTGAAGTTTCAAAGTTCACACGCATTGCAAATGTCCTCGTTTATTGAGTTTTAACGTCTTGGGAAGTTGCTCTGGATGAAGTTACTTGAAATGTAGTTTTCAGATACCTAGGCTAGCGCATCATTTTGAAATGGGATAGGCCACCAATTACCTCGTGCAAGGAGCGTAGGGACAGAAGAAACAGGAAGTTCTGTTTATCATTTTGTTTGTAGCTGTATTGCCCAAAAATGTCCTGCAACCTTTTTTCTCTGTTGACATGCTTAATTTATTATATTAACTTCTTTTGCATTGATGTCATGTACAAACAAATCACTGCAGAATATGCTAATTAATTAAAGTAAAATTATAAAATGAAAATATATTAATTTAAGAGATGTCTAAATAACGTATATGTATATTTGGTTATGTAATGTGCCACTGAGAATTTATTCTACAATAAAATGTTGTATTTTGTGCCATATGTGGGGTTTTTTTGTTTGTTTGTTTTTTTTTTTTACTTTTTGCAAGGTGTCCACACAAAACACATAATTTATAAAATACACTTTTATTAATTTTTGGAAGTAGATAAGAGTCGAACTTTCACCCTCAGATAAAAATCAGTTGGTTAGGATGTTCAGTAACAACTTGGGGATAACCAACACTCTACCATAAAGACACCAGTGTCACTATTCACAGAAAAACAAGTTCAACATCAACACACACTGAATATTTGAACATAATGCCAAGATGAACATTCAGATCAGTCATAGTAGGGGCTTTAAGCCTAACTACACCATACCAGGCCTCAACCATGGGGGTGGCAGTCTGTTTCTCTCACATTGTAGATTGCAAGAAGTTGATGAAATAATGAATATTAAAAATAATCCAACATCATTTCATTAGTTTCTTCTTGTGCATTCTGCTCTGTCGAACCCCCAGTCGGTCGAGGCCGATGGCTGCTTGTACTGATCCAGGTTCTGCTATGTGCTTCTACGTGCATCCTCTGTAGGAGGGATTGCTGTAAAGTCAACGACTCGATGCCAGCCCCTCCATGTGGAGTGAACGTTTTAAATTGATGACTCAATGCAATCTGCTCGGTTTCCTTAGAAACTTTTTAAACTACTTAGAATAATTAACTGAGCTTAACGTACTGCTTGATCACTAGAACAAAGTAAACGTTTGTTTTTAATAAAAACGCCTCAGGATGATTCATTTGGTGTGAATCGGCACTCTATAAATAAAACTAAGCTGATTGGAAGTAATAAAAATTAAGAATTACCTCGAGGTTATTCAACTTTACCTCAAATCGACAAACCTGTGCACATTAGTTATGATAGGACAATAATCCTAAACACCCAACCAAACTGCTTTTGTAATGTACACAGTAGGCTGATACTGAGCTTCTTGAATAGCCCTTATATGACATGATAAAAAGTGCAAGAAAACCCATCTCCATTTAAACACGTTATCACCTCTAATGGAAAGTTTTGCATCCAACCAGAATGATGCCAGGACCTTGGTGATGGCTCAAAGACACTGAATCACTGAACTTGTGTCCAATACAGAACAAGAACTGGAGAAATAGATGAAGGCCCAAATAAATGGGATATACCACAGACATTTGGACCCGACTGCTCCATATCTCCGTCTTCTGTCTTCTGCTGTCAGGAAAACCTGACAGATGAGTAGACGGTGGGTTGAACTGGCTCTCTCGGACCCTTTTGATTCATCAGGGCATCCTGAGAAATGTCTGCGTACAGCAGCTGTAACGCATAGGATGAAATAAAACCACGTGAAACTTCTACAAGATCAAATACGCCGCAGACAGACTTGTGGCACCACACATTACAAAGGCAATACTTTCCCCTACCTCTGGCTTTTGCTGGGATGGTGACAGAGCTGAAAAAGTTCAATCAAAATAAAAGTTTAGCTCTGACATCATTAACATTACATTTACGTTAATTTCTTACCTATATGCTTTAGACTGCTGAAGTTAAAATTGTTACATACCTTTGTGAGGAGGAGCAGTGCGTTTCTTTGGTACTGGGCGTCGGGGTGGAGGCTGTGGAGGCTGATGTGATCTATCTCTATGTCCATCTGCATGTAAGACCTCTATCCTGGGATGTGGCTGTTGCTTAACCTCTGAACTCAGGCAGCGAGCCAATCCCAAAATGACAGGAAGGCAAAGAAAGGCGCCAGTGCAGACCAGAACCCTGTGTAAGAGTTTTCTCTGAGAGGCAACACCTGCATGTCGGGGATGACGGAGAAGAACAACAACACACAAACACTAATGACTAAAATATGCATGATCCGTGTGTGATTAGCACATGTAAGAGAGCAGATATACCTTTTGTGACATTCACTTGCTTCCAATGGCTTACAGCATTGCTTCCATCACTCCATTTCACACTGCATTTGTACAACCCTTCATCTGACTGTCTAACACTCAAAATCTTTAAAAGTAGTTCGCTTCGATTGGCACTGACTGGGGCAATGGTGAAACGGTGCCTTGCGCTGTTTTCAACAGTGGTTGAAGTGGAATTTTCCCACATCTTCAACCAGTTGCCTGTCCAGTTGCCTCCACAGTGTTGAACCACACAGGACAGAGACAAGCTGCCCCCTGCAGGCACGAAGAATGTCTCACGTTTTCCGAGTGCACCCTGACTGCATTCTTCAGAAAAAACACCTAAACGAGAGAGCATTCACTTAGATTAATAAAGAGCATTTTGCTTGAAAAAGCTTAATTGACAGCAGTCACTGTCTTTACACATGCATTTTGTTTCTATATGTTTAATATTCCTTAGACCACAAAAAGCCTTAAAATGAATTCATCATTTAATGAAGAATAACCTCAAAAAGTCAGAATTTTTAATTTAAAAGAAGATATGGAAAAAGATCAAGTACAAGTGACATGAGAGTGAAACTTTACTTTGACTTATCATGGCTTTATGAACAGTATATATTCATCTGAGTCAAATTATACAACTGCAAAAGAGGCCAACCATTACTTTGGAAAACTGCAGTTTTATTTCTTAGAGCCTCCTCAACAAAGTCTAACCAAATACAAAACGTAGCTCGAAATGTGACAAGACAGCATGCACGTTTTCAGACGAGGCTGAGTTGAAACATGTTCTTACCTCCCTGGAAGATACACAGGCAGCTGATCACACGCAAGATAAATGGATACATGTCTGGTAAAAAAAAGAAAAAAAAAAAAGACAAATGCTGTTGTTCAGTCAGCACAAAATCTCAGCTCCCTTGTAAAGATCAAGTCTCCATGTTTTGGCTCGCGGAAATAGTCTGACAGTCTCGCACTCTTTTAACTTAACACAACCTGTTTGTTCAGCCTTTCTTTTTCCTATTTCTGTGAGTGTCAGGGATCATTTTTGGTTTTCGCTTTTCTTGCTGCTTTTTCTTTTTTTTTTCTTTAGGGGGAGTCAGAGGAAGGAAGTGGCCCACTAATCCAGCCCCTTCACACTTTTCTGAACACAAACACACACACGTTAGGATTTGATTTACAGGAAAGCACTGGCTTCAAGAACAGGATCACTGACTTTCAAGCAGGAAATGAGGATCATTTCAAGGAAGTGTAAACTCCAGTCTTATGAAAGACCTCAGAAACTCATTTGTTCTGCTTTGAATTTACAGTAGCTCTTGTGGCTTATTTGAGTTGTTTTGTTTTTTGACATTTTTTAAAAACATATTAACAGATGGTTGATTTATGAAAGCAACTTGAACTTTTACATATAATAACTCCATGCAGATCATTATTAATTTTGGGATTCAAAACAGGTGGAAGTTTCCGGGATTTCTTAAACATCTTGTCTTACTAAAATATTCATTTGTTCAGTTTTTGTTCAACATCAATTTAATTTGTTAGGATGTCAAGCAATAGATCAAAATAAAGCAGCACATAACTATGAGCGACTTTCTGAGAAATTAACAATTTAGTCATACATTTTTACTAATTTAATTCTGAAACTATGACACATTCAGTTCATCCTACTCTGATTCCCTTAAATAAAATGCAGTGCTCCCAAATGCTTTTAGAAATCACCTAATTGGGAAATAATACTAATCTCTATCATTTTAATCTCAGTGGAAATCCAGTGATATTCTGAAGGCATTAAGAGATTTGGTAGTGAACATTGGTGAACGAAGCCCAGACAACACAGATGAATAAGTGGAGAAACTGAGAAAAGGTAAAGGTTATTCAAAATAATACCCATGTCCTTCCAAGTGTAGTTGTGGTGCTATATTTAGAGTATTATTAGTCTATTCCTGAGCATATATCATATGAAGTCTGTCATAACTTTTCAAACTTGTATTTGCAGAGATAGTTTCAGTCTACACATACTGAACACAATTTGTGTTCCTTTGGAAACTTTTTATAAAACTGTTGTACCACAATTGTGCCCAGCTGCTCTTAGGTGTTTCTGTACTTAGTCATTTTGAAAACCAGTAAATTTCAGTTCTACCTTCTGCTGGCTGTGACGATGCCCTTATATTTAATCCAGTTCATTTCAGTTCAGTTTTAAAGTACTTTATCAATCCCAGAGGTGAAATATAACTCATTCAATTTTCATCAAAACGTTGTTGCAGATGCAGATGGCTCTTCGCAGGAAGGATCTTCTGTCGGAGTCTGTATTACAGCGGCTCTTGAGAAGATATTTTGTTTTTCTATAGCAATAGTGTCAGGTTTTGTTTCAATTTGAAGGCGGGATTTTGTAAGCATCACATTGGACTTAAAAATCTGTTTGTTTCTGTTAGAAATAAAGACCCCCTCTTGGTTCTACTTTACATATAATAATTGTGAAGAAAGGGATTTGTGAGCCAAAGGTCTAATGCTTTAAAAATACTGAAAAGATTAGTATATTTTGCTGGGGATAGGGAAACAATTATTTTTGATGTGTTCAAATGTAATT
The DNA here is from genome assembly GCF_000485575.1 of Poecilia formosa. Classification (NCBI taxonomy): domain Eukaryota; kingdom Metazoa; phylum Chordata; class Actinopteri; order Cyprinodontiformes; family Poeciliidae; genus Poecilia; species Poecilia formosa. The sequence goes on from NW_006800137.1 coordinate 147,483, forward strand.
GTTAGTCTAATTGTATATAAATTGTTGCCTAATTGTCTTATATACGGATGCCTATATATTACTACTACTACTACTGTACTGATAGTCAGAAATAGAAATTAAAAATATTTTCTGTATCACAGTTACACAAACGTTTCAAGAGCTTTTACTGTGTCACATTTTGGCAGCGCTACTCCCATGTTCATTTCATTCACTCCCATAGGACTACGCAGTAAACAAGGGAGAAAGCGAAAAAGACTGTCTCTTGTATGTGAACCACGAGTACAAACCTAAATCTTTCTGATGGGATACAGCGGAACAAGCTGGCAGAAGCTGGATATTTAGATTAAAACCTATTTTATTACTGTGACAAAAAAACAAAACAAACAAACAAAAAAACAGAAAGGTTTTCAATGTGTTAAATGAAAAACTAAAGGCTGACATATCACACCGGGAAGTTTCGATGGATATAATTTAGATTCTTTAACTCCGCCCAAACGCCACGTCAAAGATTGAACCAGAGCACAGAAACGAGCGCACCCCTTGCACACACTGACTCGCTGTCGGTGAATGAGATAAACAAAGAGCGGGTGACTTTTTTGGGACTACACTCTAAGCTTCTCACGCTCCTCAGAAACATGGACGCCGGTAGGTTGAGCGTGGCTGTGTCCCTTTTCAGCCATGTTGGTTTTATGTCGCCGACCAGCTAAAACAAACGCTCTCCAGCACCTTAAGGGTTGACAAGTGATCGAGCTAATATGCTATGTTAGCATTCAGTGCGCTAGCAGCATGCCGGGGTGGTGAGCTAGCAAGACTACCGTGTTCTCTCTGCAAAGTTGGCAGCTTATGGAAACAAACAATACGCATGGGACAGACATAGAGACCGCAGTTATAAGCAGATAGTAAGGAATATATTCCATGTTTGAAGTTGTCAGCTATAGAAAATGTAATGCTTCGTGCCTAGCCAGCTAGTCCAAAATGGACCTGTCAAACTCTTTAAACTTCAGATTCATTTCCTTTAGAGGAGAATGTGCCAGCTGATGTTTGCTGAATGATTTTTTAAATGTTGTAGCTTTCCGAAATAGTTGAGATGTGCTCCCTGTCTCGGGTTTTACAACTCTCTGTATTTATAGGCTAATGTTTTGTGTTTTTGACTTGGATCCGAGTGTTTAGATGGCGTATTTAGAAGTAAGTGCTAAATTTACACTGAATTATTTGTCGATTTGCGAAATGGAACAACGTGTCTTCTTTTAAACACATTTTGATCTTCGTTTTCCGGCTTCATTTCAGCTGTTGATCTGCCCTTTGGTCGTTGTGCCGCGATGGGCATCGTAAAGTGCTTAGCCAATGCAAAGCCAGCTGTAAAACCTCTGATGTGTGAATTTGCAAGTCACCCCTGGCTGCCAGAGCTTGGCCCCAATCCATAGAAAAACCTCTGTGCTGTCAGCTCTCGCCATTCATGCCTTCGTGTGTTAAATAACAGGCTAACTACTACAACTTTACCATCCTACTAACCCGGTGACTATGAGATTTCATCTCATAGCTTCAGCTTCAACCTGGTATTAGAAGAAGAAGAGAAAAAAAAAACTGCTGTCACTTTAAGCTATGTTTGCTATAAACTGACACTGGCATCCCTTACTATTTTTCTACATTGTCAGCTTTAATCAGGATCAGTGCATATTTCCCCATAAGGGAACCAATATAATGTTGGCCTCCTGGCAAAGCACCATCTGAAAATATTTTCTGCCTTTGGTTTGTGTTTATTTTGATAGGTTGTGAATGTAAGCTGATGAAGTTTGACATTATGCCAGTCTCTGCCTTTCAGCAGCTGACGGGGAAGCGTTGAACCATCGGCAGCATGCATGACTAGGCAATGTCCTGCTCAATGTTTAATTGCTCTCCACTTTTATTTGACTGAATTGCAAACCGCCGACTGGTGCCACTTTGATTCTGTCAGGGTGTGTGTGTGTGNCAGCTTCAAAGTTCATGAAATAGCTTTTACATGTAAACCCCTGTGAGCTTTTTGTAGTGGAAGGTGTCCGTATTTGTCTACACTGCTCTGGGGCTTTCTTCACACAACAAATCTGGATTTATGCAAAAGATTAACTACTTTAAATGACTTCAAAAATCCTGAATGATCCCTTTATTCAGGGACAAAATTTATGAAGACAGAGATATGGCTGGATGTTGGGCACAAAGTAAAACATTGGTTTTGATGATGTTCCAGGTTCCGCGGCGGGCTGGACGTGTCTCATGGACAGACGGGATCTGAATCCGTCTACACCGTCTTCAGACACAGAGAGATTATGTTCCACGTATCGACTAAGCTTCCCTTCACCGAGGGTGACGTGCAGCAGGTACCAGGCTGGAATACTGGCTTTAATTCTGGCTACTTTGTGGATTTAACAGCTAAGTATAGATGTTTTGAGTCGGGAGAAAAACTGGTCAGGTCTGGTTACCGTCAATATAATTGCTTGTTCTAATAAAAAACGAAAACGGATAGAAAAATGTAACTTCCTGAGAAGTCTTCCTAATTAAAGAGTGGGGCAAACAGCGACTTTCTACCGGCTTTTTCTCCTCCGCAGCTCCAAAGGAAAAGACACATTGGAAACGACATTGTGGCCGCGGTCTTCCAGGAAGAGTCCACGCCGTTTGTTCCAGACATGATCGCCTCCAACTTCCTGCACGCCTATGTTCTGGTGCAGGTCGAGAACCCCTGTACAGATCAAACCACCTATAAGGTACGATGCACACCTTTCAGTGCAAATCAGAATAACAGAGAGCTAATAGACTATAATAGACTGGTTTCCATATAGCAGGGAGAACGCTTTTTCTCAGAAAAAGACACATTGTTCAAGAGTTTGTAGAACCAAATTTAGCAGTAACTGCTTTCAACAGTGGCGTTCTGTCTGACTTTTCCATTTTCTTGCACTCGTGGCTGAATTGCTTCTTCTTTACAGCATCGCTTCAGTACTATCAGTTCACTTGTTTTCCTGGGACCTGTTGTTAGCCAAGCTTCAGTTAGCGTTGACTTCACAGCAAACCCTCATCCGACAGGCATCTGATTAGAAGATGCAGCGCAGAGCTGGACATCACTTATTCATTTCAGCTTTAATTATGCAAACTTAAAAAAGACAGATGTGCCAACGCCAAGTTTGTCTTCTTTTAGAATCAGAAGTGAACACATCGTTAAGAAGAGCCATTCTGAGCAACCTGAAACGCGTTCACCTGATTCACTGGAGAGTCGCATTACGAGCCTGTTAATCAAACAGAAGGGTGAAGCTCACTAAAATGTTCAGGACCTACACACCCAGCATTTCTCCAGTCAAACACATTTAAATAAACACCACCCACTTGTAAAACAACATTACAACTTGAGTTTGCAGAGAACTTGGCGTGTGTAAGCTGCCTGGTTGCAAAGGAAGTCCAAACCATCGCCCTTCCACTACTGTGCTTGGTACTTATTCTGAGGTGTTTGTGGTAATATGCTTTATGTGGGGTGTACATTAAATATAATGTGATCCCGTGTGTGCAAATGATTTTGTTTCCAAGCATTTTGCAGTTCCACTTTGAAACCAGGAGTCGTTCTTTAGTGTTTTTGTTAGAGAGGAGACGCCTTGATCTTTTTTCTCATTGAGATAAAAGCTGAGATTTAACTTGCCAACTGCATACGGCACAGACTGTCTGCTACAGAGGAGGCAACCATTAACCCTGACTAGCCACAGTTGCCGTAAGGTTGTTGCTCATGTCTTTCCTCCCTGGTGTTGCGCCAACACTTGTGTGCTCCATGGAGTTTGCTGAGCTTGCTGAGGATCATCAGGTGCTTTGTTGATCAAAACCAAAGCACCTGGTTGCTATTTTTCACCTTAAATGTTCTATATGAGCCTAGAATGTGTTTAGTTTTCTTTTCCAGGATTATATTTTGTACTCTGTCATCAGTCAGTGATGCAATGCTGTGCTTGTCTGAGTGACCACTGTGACTTTGTGTCATCAGGTGTCTGTTACAGCAAGAGAAGACGTTCCTCCTTTTGGGCCTCCGCTCCCAAACCCGGCCGTCTTCAAGAAGGTGAGGGAAAGAGTTAAACTTTTTTTGTGCAATCAATTAACCTGCTATTTAACAGCATTCAGTATTTTCACTTCAACAAAACCTTAAGACATGCAGCAAGTTATAAATATTAGTTGCTTCAGACATTTTGTCTTGCTTGTCTCGTCATGCATTCTTCAATATGTCCAACCTCTAGGGTGCCATTAAAGTGCTCTGTTTGAAAACCAGAAAACATAATAATAAAAAGAGGATACTAGCCAGCAGCTCTGCAGGCCTTCATGGTCACTGTCCGAGTAGAGCCATTTCTGTGGACGGACTGGAGTACTTGGTTCATTACCCACAACAGGCTGAGGGTGACCTCACTGTGGTGAATCGGGGGGCATTTCTGCTGGGTAAACCAAGTTAGCAGCTCGTCAGAATGATGGGCATTTAGAAGAGAAATCAATGAAATACGTAATTTTTAAAATGAATAAACTGAGCAAATTCCAGTGTACTCCAAAAATAAACAGACATTTGTGTATGCGAGGATGAATTTATGTAGCTACTAGAAATATGGTCCAAAACTATAACTATAAGAAAATCAACTCTGAAATTAAGTCAATACCAAAAAATGTTTTTATGCATATTCTTCTTTTTTGTGTTATGTAGTATTGTGGAGTGTGTGTAGTTTTCCTATTTGGTGTTTGTATACATCTACTGCTGTCATTCCAGCTGAATTGTAAAACAATTTAAATGTTTATGGTGTGTGTTGTTGTTTTTTTTCGTCTAATTGGTAATTTATTTTAACTTTTAATTTGCTGCTTGCTTTGTATAAAGACTAGTTGTATGTCCTACTATTCTCACTAAAATGACATTGCATTTAAGAAAAAGATGATATTAAGATTGAGAAACTTGATAAAAAAAAAACAAGACTTTCTTTTTTATTACCTCGTCTCTCTTTTATTTATTTTTTCCCCACATCTTCACAATCAGGGTCCCGAGTTCCGAGAATTCCTGCTAACAAAGCTGATCAATGCTGAGAACGCCTGCTACAAATCTGACAAATTTGCCAAACTGGAGGTGACGCACGCCACACACAGCCCACCCTTCAATTACTTTTCAGCTTCATCCAGCAGCTGCAGACCCTTTTCCTAAACGGCCTTTGTGTGCGGCTGAACTCACTGCAGGGACGCACACGAGCCGCCCTGCTGGACAACCTGCACGACGAGCTGCACAGACAGAGCCAGGCGGTGCTGGGACTCGGGCAGATGGGGGAGGAGGATAAGCTGGAGAACGGCGGACATGGGGGTCTGCTCGAATCGTTCAAGGTGAACATAAAACCCAGACAAAAGTACATCAGGCAATCTTTTCTCAGCTCTGTGACATTTATTTGATCACCGTCATTACACCGCCAGGTCAGATAAATGTCACGGGTCTGCAGGATGGCTTAAGGTGCGAAACCACTGTTATCACAATGGATGCCTCGTTTTCACAGCCCTCAAAGACTTAAACTCTATATAGAGAATGTGCAGTCGCGGCTGAGAAGACGCACTTACATCCGAGTGTGAATGTAACACCCCGAAGTGTTCATGCTTGTATTTTTCTTTCTCTTTCCACTCTCTACCCTTTTTTTGCTTTCCATTTTCTGTTGTTCGGATGTGTAGATTAGCTGAAGTTGATGGGACCAGTTAGATGTGGCGATGACAAAATGTGTGAACGTGGTGATGATTTGACTCTCTTACTTTTTTTTTTTTTTTTTTTTGCAGGGATTGTGGATATCTGCTGCTTTGCAGTTTGTCCAGACAGTCCCAGGAGGGGCTATTCTCATTGCTCTCGTTGCTCTAGCAGTTTATCACCTGTCTGTATTACTGTAAATGAACGAGAAGATTACAATTTAACAATAAACAAAGATTGTTGCACTGTTTGAGTTGCAGTTGTTCATGCTTTCTAAGAATGTGAGGTTTTGATGTTCTCATGTTAATGTTTCAGGACTAGATATGAAAATATGAAATCAACAAAAAAGTGAAACCCACATTTCCAACTGCCGCTCATTACATCTTCCATTGAGAATGCTACCCTCTGGTGGACATAATTTGTAAATACATGTATAATTTTTTAAAATAATAAATACAACCGTTTTCCTTTTCTCACATCTCATTCTCTCCCTCCACTTTGTTCCCTTGCAACAACCTTTTGTCTACCAATCTGCATCAGTTTGTTCCTCACTACCCTTCTCTGATCCACTCCTTGTTTGCTTCCTTGTTCGCATGTCAGAGGGCCATGCGTGTCAGGAGCCACTCCATGGAGACCGTGGTGGGTTCCCATCGTCACCGGAGCCCCGGGGTGGCAGGTGGGGTCCCTGCCAGCCTCAGTGGCGGGGGATTGCCACAAAGCACCAGTGAATGCACAAAGAGCACCTTCACTGTAAGTAAAGTAACTAATAATAAAGAGTGAGACAGGGAGAGAGAAAGAGAGAGAAGAACAAGATCTAACTGTTACCGTGTGGCTAACAGAGCTTTCTTTGTTTGCTTCCTTGTGAAAACCTGCAGAACTTTGATTGCCAGACTGTGATTGTTAGTTTTCATGTGTTAGAGTTTCCATGTAAAGATTCATTAGATATTAGTTCTGTTGTTGGCCCACCTACAGTCATTTAGCTTGATCAAATTAGGCCTTTACAGCATTTTTATTTAGAGTGGTGGTGAAGCTTTCTTTTTTTTTTCTTTTTTTTTTTAAAGTAAGGTCTTAATTTATCATCTGTGATCTCCAGCCTCCTGTTCTGTCAGCCAAATCTCCTTTAAAGAGCCCAGTGAAACGGCGCTCAGGCCTCTTCCCACGTCTCCACTCCAGCACAGACGCTCCATCAGACAAACACACACGCAGGTCAGTTCTCTACATTTTTAATCTCTCCATTTCCTGTTTTTTTTTTTTTTTTTTTTGCCATTGAACAATCTTAAAATTGTTGGATATGGGTCATCTACAAATGCAGGTCTGTTTTTGAAATTGTTTTTTAATTACATTCCAAAAACGTGTCTCTCTTTTGTCTTCTCCTTCCCAATTATGGCCAATTTCTGCTGGGCGATTGCATAAATTCTTTAAAAAAACAAAAAAACATAAAAATTCATACATTTTGTGGTGGCATTCTGACAAATTGTGTAAAGGTTCAAGCTGTGTGATCGTGGTTTGTCTGCAGTGATCATAAACCAGCAGAGATCTGCCCGCATTCCCAAGAAGTGAGGTCAGAGACATCATCCAATCCCAGCTCACCTGAGATCTGCCCCAACAAAGAAAGGTCAGCTGGAAGCTGAAACTTGATTTTTTTTTTTGTTTTTGTTTTTTTTTTGTGAAAATATATAAAAATACAATTGTGTTCTAGGGTTAACTATGGCAAATTTAAAGAGTGTTATCTCAACCACATGCTTGATCCTCTGTTGCTCGTCCATCAACAGGCCTTTCATTAAGCACAAGGAGTGCAGCAGTGGCAGCAGCTGCAGGCCCAACATCTCTCGCTCCTCGTCTAGCACCAGCAGCTTCAGCAGCACCACGGGGGAAACAGAAGTTCTGGAGGAGCTGGAGACGGTGGGTAGAACATTTCTTTCATCCAGGGTTGACGTGGAAAACTCGGGGAATTAATATAAAAAAGAAACTGGAAAATTTTAAAATGGAAAAATACACATTTGTAACAAATCGGGACGCTAAGAGGGATGAATAAGCTTTTAAAGATGGAAAAAGCCCATAATTGCTCAGAAGTGCATAATAGTGGGAATTAAATGTCAGCTTATAATTAGAATTGATGCAAATCTTCTCATCTTCCTTGGTTCAGATGACACCTCTTGTCATTGTGGCAGTAATTTTATGTGAGACGTTCTGCTTAAAAATGGCACCTTGTGAGGTTAGAATCGTCAGAGTAATTTAAGGCACCAAGTATTACAAATTGCGCTGAAGGAGGTGCAGATCCAAGCTTTTTAATGCACAGGACGAATTTTCTTTGCTACATTTGGTTTGAACATTAAGATGTTTATCTTGTGTGAATCACATTTAAAAGATTTTATCAGCACTTTAGCAAATCTGAATATAGCTTTGTTTAAAAGGGTTGCATATGATGCATATGTTGAATAATGTGGATTTTTTTATGTTTCAAGTCCCTCTTTAGATGCTCCTTTTTCTCCATTTTTTTATGTAAAGTTAAACACTTTAGAATATTAATTATTAGTGGCTGTCATACCCTTGCGTTGCCGTCAGAGTGGGCAAAGTTTAAATAATTGATTCTTTTCAGTCACTCTTGTTCAGTGCCTTTTCCTTCACAACATTATGATGTTTTTGCTTCATCCTTGTAGGTCAGTCATCCGTCCATCACGTCCACCTCTGCCTTCAGTCCCGCCCTGAGCATCGACAGCCAGGGATCGGGTACGCCTGTCATCATGTGCCGCAGTCCAACAGGTAAGTTGTAAATTTGATCCAGTGAGAAGGAGAACTGGTTAAAAAGAAATAGTTTTGCTAGTTTTTTGTTTGCGCTTATATTCTGCAGATGGAAAAGGGAAAACATCACCCAGGTCAAGTTTGAAGTTCCGCTTTGACAAAATGAGCCACTCATCCACAGCTGTAAGTCTCAAATAGGTCCCAAATGATAGCAGTTGTGTTTACCGGCAAGTGTTTGGAGTGTATTATCATATTTTCATAACAGAAAATGTTCAACAACAAAAACAAAATGGAAAAAATATAACAAAACAGCATGAAAGAAGAAGCTGCTGTTTTTAGTGATTTTTCTCTCCTTTCTCTCTTTCAGTCTGAGTAGATTTGTGGAAGGAAAAAGCAGCAGACTTCCTCAGTGAAGAAGCAGCGTGACTCTGACGAAGCTGACTAAATCACAGTATCACCAGAAAAATAAAACATTTGTACAGCCTTTTCTTAGAACCATAAGCAAAAGGCTAATCTGACTAGAGCTGCACAGGAGATCCTGCGCGCTATAGACATACTGATATAACTGTGAGTGTAAGTGAAGAAAAGCAGCTCATACACGTTCACTGTCTTTGAAGCAACTTTTAGCTGCTTGAATCTAGCTGCAGCATAACTCTTGTTCCTATCACTTGAAGGTCTTGGCATGGCTGTAAAACTGTGAGTGTAGGGCGGGCTGTAGACGGCGCCTCAGCTTTTTCTTAGACATCATCTTTCATACAAGTGTACAAGTTTATGGCCGAACTGTTAGTCCTCATCCAGCCAACTGTTGAGAACTCTGTGGAACCAACGACAGACCGCAGGATGTCCCTTTACCCTTTACCCTTCAATGGTACGTCTACAGGCAGTTCCTCTTTTGCTTTGAGAAAAGAAACAGTGAGCAGTGGCTCTCCCACATTCACAAAGACCTAATGTACAGTCTACTTACAGTAGCAAAGCCTTGTGGAACTGTGGAGCCTGAACTTCTTCGTTATGAATATTAACGCTTTTTTAGAGAACAGCTATGATTTTTTTTGGAGACGCTTTTGTAATCTTGGTGCCCGTTGCAATGTGTCCATAGCACTCTAAAGATGTCTCCCAGCAGAGCATTTCTATATCTGTAGGGGTGACCCACGACACCCTGGTTAGACACAGTAGGAGACACTGCCAGCACATTTTAGCCACAAGCTTATTTTAGCCACAAGCTGCGCCTTACAATCTCTCCAAAGCCCTTTTTCTCTGCTTGTGCGTTCAATCCCTCACCGTGTGAGAGGATGAGAAGTTCCTGGATCTGGTTACGGCACAGCTTGTGGGAAGCCAAACTACACCCGCATTTTCTGAAGGGGACAAAAAAGACGTTGCACTTTCTGAAAAACATTTCACCTCCGTGTACCTCCCATTGAAGCTTGCTAGCTCGGTGTATCAGCACACATGCTCTGTGGTGCTTGTTTTTTTTTTTAGATTTTTTTTTTTAGCAGGGAAGTTTGCCAGTGAGAGAATCGATGAAGACGACTTGAAAAATATGCCCCACCAGGCCTTTGAACCACCTTTTATAGAAGTTACTCTTAATGTGAATTACAGTCTTGTCATTTGCGTTTAATGCCATGGTAGCTATGGTTTCAAACGCTTAAATTTGCAACGATAGTTTCTCTCAAGCACAACGGGGCCATGAATCTTCTGTGATTGTCAGCTGGCTGTCAATATATTAACATTAGCATTAGACTTCAGCATTGACTTCTGTGTGTTTAGTGTGACCAAACTAGAAAGCGTTTGAATGAACATCGTGTTTTACTGCACAGGAAACTGTTGGTGAAGTTGAAGACGGCTTAGCAAACTGAAGTTTCAAAGTTCACACGCATTGCAAATGTCCTCGTTTATTGAGTTTTAACGTCTTGGGAAGTTGCTCTGGATGAAGTTACTTGAAATGTAGTTTTCAGATACCTAGGCTAGCGCATCATTTTGAAATGGGATAGGCCACCAATTACCTCGTGCAAGGAGCGTAGGGACAGAAGAAACAGGAAGTTCTGTTTATCATTTTGTTTGTAGCTGTATTGCCCAAAAATGTCCTGCAACCTTTTTTCTCTGTTGACATGCTTAATTTATTATATTAACTTCTTTTGCATTGATGTCATGTACAAACAAATCACTGCAGAATATGCTAATTAATTAAAGTAAAATTATAAAATGAAAATATATTAATTTAAGAGATGTCTAAATAACGTATATGTATATTTGGTTATGTAATGTGCCACTGAGAATTTATTCTACAATAAAATGTTGTATTTTGTGCCATATGTGGGGTTTTTTTGTTTGTTTGTTTTTTTTTTTTACTTTTTGCAAGGTGTCCACACAAAACACATAATTTATAAAATACACTTTTATTAATTTTTGGAAGTAGATAAGAGTCGAACTTTCACCCTCAGATAAAAATCAGTTGGTTAGGATGTTCAGTAACAACTTGGGGATAACCAACACTCTACCATAAAGACACCAGTGTCACTATTCACAGAAAAACAAGTTCAACATCAACACACACTGAATATTTGAACATAATGCCAAGATGAACATTCAGATCAGTCATAGTAGGGGCTTTAAGCCTAACTACACCATACCAGGCCTCAACCATGGGGGTGGCAGTCTGTTTCTCTCACATTGTAGATTGCAAGAAGTTGATGAAATAATGAATATTAAAAATAATCCAACATCATTTCATTAGTTTCTTCTTGTGCATTCTGCTCTGTCGAACCCCCAGTCGGTCGAGGCCGATGGCTGCTTGTACTGATCCAGGTTCTGCTATGTGCTTCTACGTGCATCCTCTGTAGGAGGGATTGCTGTAAAGTCAACGACTCGATGCCAGCCCCTCCATGTGGAGTGAACGTTTTAAATTGATGACTCAATGCAATCTGCTCGGTTTCCTTAGAAACTTTTTAAACTACTTAGAATAATTAACTGAGCTTAACGTACTGCTTGATCACTAGAACAAAGTAAACGTTTGTTTTTAATAAAAACGCCTCAGGATGATTCATTTGGTGTGAATCGGCACTCTATAAATAAAACTAAGCTGATTGGAAGTAATAAAAATTAAGAATTACCTCGAGGTTATTCAACTTTACCTCAAATCGACAAACCTGTGCACATTAGTTATGATAGGACAATAATCCTAAACACCCAACCAAACTGCTTTTGTAATGTACACAGTAGGCTGATACTGAGCTTCTTGAATAGCCCTTATATGACATGATAAAAAGTGCAAGAAAACCCATCTCCATTTAAACACGTTATCACCTCTAATGGAAAGTTTTGCATCCAACCAGAATGATGCCAGGACCTTGGTGATGGCTCAAAGACACTGAATCACTGAACTTGTGTCCAATACAGAACAAGAACTGGAGAAATAGATGAAGGCCCAAATAAATGGGATATACCACAGACATTTGGACCCGACTGCTCCATATCTCCGTCTTCTGTCTTCTGCTGTCAGGAAAACCTGACAGATGAGTAGACGGTGGGTTGAACTGGCTCTCTCGGACCCTTTTGATTCATCAGGGCATCCTGAGAAATGTCTGCGTACAGCAGCTGTAACGCATAGGATGAAATAAAACCACGTGAAACTTCTACAAGATCAAATACGCCGCAGACAGACTTGTGGCACCACACATTACAAAGGCAATACTTTCCCCTACCTCTGGCTTTTGCTGGGATGGTGACAGAGCTGAAAAAGTTCAATCAAAATAAAAGTTTAGCTCTGACATCATTAACATTACATTTACGTTAATTTCTTACCTATATGCTTTAGACTGCTGAAGTTAAAATTGTTACATACCTTTGTGAGGAGGAGCAGTGCGTTTCTTTGGTACTGGGCGTCGGGGTGGAGGCTGTGGAGGCTGATGTGATCTATCTCTATGTCCATCTGCATGTAAGACCTCTATCCTGGGATGTGGCTGTTGCTTAACCTCTGAACTCAGGCAGCGAGCCAATCCCAAAATGACAGGAAGGCAAAGAAAGGCGCCAGTGCAGACCAGAACCCTGTGTAAGAGTTTTCTCTGAGAGGCAACACCTGCATGTCGGGGATGACGGAGAAGAACAACAACACACAAACACTAATGACTAAAATATGCATGATCCGTGTGTGATTAGCACATGTAAGAGAGCAGATATACCTTTTGTGACATTCACTTGCTTCCAATGGCTTACAGCATTGCTTCCATCACTCCATTTCACACTGCATTTGTACAACCCTTCATCTGACTGTCTAACACTCAAAATCTTTAAAAGTAGTTCGCTTCGATTGGCACTGACTGGGGCAATGGTGAAACGGTGCCTTGCGCTGTTTTCAACAGTGGTTGAAGTGGAATTTTCCCACATCTTCAACCAGTTGCCTGTCCAGTTGCCTCCACAGTGTTGAACCACACAGGACAGAGACAAGCTGCCCCCTGCAGGCACGAAGAATGTCTCACGTTTTCCGAGTGCACCCTGACTGCATTCTTCAGAAAAAACACCTAAACGAGAGAGCATTCACTTAGATTAATAAAGAGCATTTTGCTTGAAAAAGCTTAATTGACAGCAGTCACTGTCTTTACACATGCATTTTGTTTCTATATGTTTAATATTCCTTAGACCACAAAAAGCCTTAAAATGAATTCATCATTTAATGAAGAATAACCTCAAAAAGTCAGAATTTTTAATTTAAAAGAAGATATGGAAAAAGATCAAGTACAAGTGACATGAGAGTGAAACTTTACTTTGACTTATCATGGCTTTATGAACAGTATATATTCATCTGAGTCAAATTATACAACTGCAAAAGAGGCCAACCATTACTTTGGAAAACTGCAGTTTTATTTCTTAGAGCCTCCTCAACAAAGTCTAACCAAATACAAAACGTAGCTCGAAATGTGACAAGACAGCATGCACGTTTTCAGACGAGGCTGAGTTGAAACATGTTCTTACCTCCCTGGAAGATACACAGGCAGCTGATCACACGCAAGATAAATGGATACATGTCTGGTAAAAAAAAGAAAAAAAAAAAAGACAAATGCTGTTGTTCAGTCAGCACAAAATCTCAGCTCCCTTGTAAAGATCAAGTCTCCATGTTTTGGCTCGCGGAAATAGTCTGACAGTCTCGCACTCTTTTAACTTAACACAACCTGTTTGTTCAGCCTTTCTTTTTCCTATTTCTGTGAGTGTCAGGGATCATTTTTGGTTTTCGCTTTTCTTGCTGCTTTTTCTTTTTTTTTTCTTTAGGGGGAGTCAGAGGAAGGAAGTGGCCCACTAATCCAGCCCCTTCACACTTTTCTGAACACAAACACACACACGTTAGGATTTGATTTACAGGAAAGCACTGGCTTCAAGAACAGGATCACTGACTTTCAAGCAGGAAATGAGGATCATTTCAAGGAAGTGTAAACTCCAGTCTTATGAAAGACCTCAGAAACTCATTTGTTCTGCTTTGAATTTACAGTAGCTCTTGTGGCTTATTTGAGTTGTTTTGTTTTTTGACATTTTTTAAAAACATATTAACAGATGGTTGATTTATGAAAGCAACTTGAACTTTTACATATAATAACTCCATGCAGATCATTATTAATTTTGGGATTCAAAACAGGTGGAAGTTTCCGGGATTTCTTAAACATCTTGTCTTACTAAAATATTCATTTGTTCAGTTTTTGTTCAACATCAATTTAATTTGTTAGGATGTCAAGCAATAGATCAAAATAAAGCAGCACATAACTATGAGCGACTTTCTGAGAAATTAACAATTTAGTCATACATTTTTACTAATTTAATTCTGAAACTATGACACATTCAGTTCATCCTACTCTGATTCCCTTAAATAAAATGCAGTGCTCCCAAATGCTTTTAGAAATCACCTAATTGGGAAATAATACTAATCTCTATCATTTTAATCTCAGTGGAAATCCAGTGATATTCTGAAGGCATTAAGAGATTTGGTAGTGAACATTGGTGAACGAAGCCCAGACAACACAGATGAATAAGTGGAGAAACTGAGAAAAGGTAAAGGTTATTCAAAATAATACCCATGTCCTTCCAAGTGTAGTTGTGGTGCTATATTTAGAGTATTATTAGTCTATTCCTGAGCATATATCATATGAAGTCTGTCATAACTTTTCAAACTTGTATTTGCAGAGATAGTTTCAGTCTACACATACTGAACACAATTTGTGTTCCTTTGGAAACTTTTTATAAAACTGTTGTACCACAATTGTGCCCAGCTGCTCTTAGGTGTTTCTGTACTTAGTCATTTTGAAAACCAGTAAATTTCAGTTCTACCTTCTGCTGGCTGTGACGATGCCCTTATATTTAATCCAGTTCATTTCAGTTCAGTTTTAAAGTACTTTATCAATCCCAGAGGTGAAATATAACTCATTCAATTTTCATCAAAACGTTGTTGCAGATGCAGATGGCTCTTCGCAGGAAGGATCTTCTGTCGGAGTCTGTATTACAGCGGCTCTTGAGAAGATATTTTGTTTTTCTATAGCAATAGTGTCAGGTTTTGTTTCAATTTGAAGGCGGGATTTTGTAAGCATCACATTGGACTTAAAAATCTGTTTGTTTCTGTTAGAAATAAAGACCCCCTCTTGGTTCTACTTTACATATAATAATTGTGAAGAAAGGGATTTGTGAGCCAAAGGTCTAATGCTTTAAAAATACTGAAAAGATTAGTATATTTTGCTGGGGATAGGGAAACAATTATTTTTGATGTGTTCAAATGTAATTGTTAGTCTAATTGTATATAAATTGTTGCCTAATTGTCTTATATACGGATGCCTATATATTACTACTACTACTACTGTACTGATAGTCAGAAATAGAAATTAAAAATATTTTCTGTATCACAGTTACACAAACGTTTCAAGAGCTTTTACTGTGTCACATTTTGGCAGCGCTACTCCCATGTTCATTTCATTCACTCCCATAGGACTACGCAGTAAACAAGGGAGAAAGCGAAAAAGACTGTCTCTTGTATGTGAACCACGAGTACAAACCTAAATCTTTCTGATGGGATACAGCGGAACAAGCTGGCAGAAGCTGGATATTTAGATTAAAACCTATTTTATTACTGTGACAAAAAAACAAAACAAACAAACAAAAAAACAGAAAGGTTTTCAATGTGTTAAATGAAAAACTAAAGGCTGACATATCACACCGGGAAGTTTCGATGGATATAATTTAGATTCTTTAACTCCGCCCAAACGCCACGTCAAAGATTGAACCAGAGCACAGAAACGAGCGCACCCCTTGCACACACTGACTCGCTGTCGGTGAATGAGATAAACAAAGAGCCGGTGACTTTTTTGGGACTACACTCTAAGCTTCTCACGCTCCTCAGAAACATGGACGCCGGTAGGTTGAGCGTGGCTGTGTCCCTTTTCAGCCATGTTGGTTTTATGTCGCCGACCAGCTTAAACAAATGCTCTCCAGCATCTTAAGGGTTGACAAGTGATCGAGCTAATATGCTATGTTAGCATTCAGTGCGCTAGCAGCATGCCGGGGTGGTGAGCTAGCAAGACTACCGTGTTCTCTCTGCAAAGTTGGCAGCTTATGGAAACAAACAATACGCATGGGACAAATATAGAGACCGCAGTTATAAGCAGATAGTAAGGAATATATTCCATGTTTGAAGTTGTCAGCTATAGAAAATGTAATGCTTCCTGCTTAGCCAGCTAGTCCAAAATGGACCTGTCAAACTCTTTAAACTTCAGATTCATTTCCTTTAGAGGAGAATGTGCCAGCTGATGTTTGCTGAATGATTTTTTAAATGTTGTAGCTTTCCGAAATAGTTGAGATGTGCTCCCTGTCTCGGGTTTTACAACTCTCTGTACTTATAGGCTAATGTTTTGTGTTTTTGACTTGGATCCGAGTGTTTAGATGGCGTATTTAGAAGTAAGTGCTAAATTTACACTGAATTATTTGTCGATTTGCGAAATGGAACAACGTGTCTTCTTTTAAACACATTTTGATCTTCGTTTTCCGGCTTCATTTCAGCTGTTGATCTGCCCTTTGGTCGTTGTGCCGCGATGGGCATCGTAAAGTGCTTAGCCAATGCAAAGCCAGCTGTAAAACCTCTGATGTGTGAATTTGCAAGTCACCCCTGGCTGCCAGAGCTTGGCCCCAATCCATAGAAAAACCTCTGTGCTGTCAGCTCTCGCCATTCATGCCTTCGTGTGTTAAATAACAGGCTAACTACTACAACTTTACCATCCTACTAACCCGGTGACTATGAGATTTCATCTCATAGCTTCAGCTTCAACCTGGTATTAGAAGAAGAAGAGAAAAAAAAAACTGCTGTCACTTTAAGCTATGTTTGCTATAAACTGACACTGGCATCCCTTACTATTTTTCTACATTGTCAGCTTTAATCAGGATCAGTGCATATTTCCCCATAAGGGAACCAATATAATGTTGGCCTCCTGGCAAAGCACCATCTGAAAATATTTTCTGCCTTTGGTTTGTGTTTATTTTGATAGGTTGTGAATGTAAGCTGATGAAGTTTGACATTATGCCAGTCTCTGCCTTTCAGCAGCTGACGGGGAAGCGTTGAACCATCGGCAGCATGCATGACTAGGCAATGTCCTGCTCAATGTTTAATTGCTCTCCACTTTTATTTGACTGAATTGCAAACCGCCGACTGGTGCCACTTTGATTCTGTCAGGGTGTGTGTGTGTGTGCGCGTGTGTGTTGCGGCGTGTACCAGTTCGTCCCCCAATCAGCGGGACCGGACAAGCTTCCAGTGTGTTCTTCTTACAGATGGAGCCAGATAAGTGTTCAGGGCCTGGTCTGGTCTGCCCTCTGCAGCTAAAGGCCTCCAGTACTAGTCGACAACATGGAAACATTCTTGAGTTTTGTCGGCGTTTGCTCCAACTGGGCCTGTATTCCCCCATTAGAGCTGTTCTTCTAACAGCATTTATTATCCCAAACAGGCAATTCTTTGTTGTTGACTCCGTTTGGAGGGTGAAAAAAGAGCGGCACCAGACGGTTGAAGTATTCAGAGAAGATGAGGTGTTGGCTTACAATTATTGATCTGTTTTCCAGGAATGACTTTAATGCCGTAGTGAGTGAGTGCTGTTCAGTCGAATCCCTAATGGGAAGTATTGCGTTAAACCTACAGTGTGACGTTGAGTCATGATGGTTACAACAACAAAAAAAAAAAGCCACCTGACTCTGATTGAAGTTGAGCAACTTGTTTTTTTGAGTACAGTTCTTTACTTTTATCTCCCTCTTGGGTTCTCTTAAAGGTTTGAGTCCAGAAAAGGTGACCACCTTTACAAAGCGCCTGCGATCCGAACCACGTTATCTGTTGGCCCAGAATGTTTCCACCTGCATCGACCCGTTGGAGGTTTGTTTGCACCGACAGACTGTCCAGGATACTGTGCACATCTTTCAGCACTCTATTCCCACGGAAGGCAAACCTATCACCAACCAAAAAAACTCAGGTATGACACTTGCAAACCCTACAGAGAACAAATTAAAGATAGCAATGTGTACGTAACTTTGGGTCAATGAAGATCCAGGTCTTTCCAATCATTTCCTTTGAGAGATTACCTAATTGACAAATCAATACCACTTTTGTATAATTTGATTTTCAGTAGAAATCCATGTGTTAAAATGACCCAGTGTATGTCCATTCTTGTATTTATTTGGGAATATGTTGAGTGACAGCTTGGTGTCATGCCTTCACTTACTGGTTTATTGCTGTCTCTCGACAACAGGGAGATGTTGGATCTTCTCGTGCCTCAACGTCTTGCGACTTCCCTTCATGAAGAAGCATAATTTAGAGGAGTTTGAGTTTAGTCAGTCTTATCTCTTCTTCTGGGACAAGGTAACGTCCTCTGCACAATCTCATTTTTCTGCTTATTGATACCTGGTTTTGGTGTTTTGCAGCATGACAGTAACTACAGTTTCTTCTGTTAGCGTACTGTTTGTGGGTCTGTTTGAATCGATGCAATGTTATTACGCAGCACTCTGTCACCTTGTCATTGTTCCTAAAACCCTCTTTTGTGTGTTTTGTTTTAAACTGATGTCACAGTGACCTCTCACTGCAAGTTTCAAGCTTTGCATATTTTTACCTGGCTTTTTTCTTTCTCCAACGTGTTGGGACATTTTCCCAGTCAGGAATGCAGCTTTAATTTGTGACTCGTTGAAGGGAAATGGAATAACATTGCAAGTAATATTAGTCGTAAATTTAACAACAGGAAGGCAGATCTTTATAATTTGTTGCTTCTGTTTGTGAGTAAATCTACCAAAGTGAGCGTCTCCTATAATTTCACATAATCATATCTTTGTCACCTTATTTATCCAATAAATTCTCAGCTGCTCCTTTTGTTTACCAAAACTTTTTTTTTTTTAGCATTTATACTTTTTCCTGATTCAACTGTCAGAAAGCATAACAGGTGAAAATTTACCCAGTAAAAAAAAAAAGTATTATTAACAAGGCACATGCTCTTTTTTAACAAAATGTTCTGATTCAAGTTAAACACATTATCTGACAAAAAACTCACTTACTTAAATTAGACCTTTGCAGTGCTGTTTTGGCTATATTAAGCAAAAATCTGGGCTGCTTCTAATACAATAGTTGCTGCAGTTTTTTATTTAAAACAGTAGATGTCACAGCAGAGTAAATCTACCTCTATTCATCAAGTGAAAATGCAGAAACACAAACCTTCCAAAAGTCTCTGTGTGACTGTTTCTGTCCTTGTTGTGGGGAGGGAAATGGCAGGCGTTGACCAGTTGCTACAGGCAACAGAATACACTAAAGTGCAGCTGTTCTCATTATTTCTGCTCATCTCTGCCTGACCTGCAGACCAATAGCATCAACTCCCACACTTTAACAGACACAGCTCGGCATGTTCTGTGAGTTTTGATGGCTGTGGTACGAGCCTTCAGTTTATTTTAGGCGTAGCGATGGGAGAAGTGTGGTGCATATGTGTGTTTAACAACATAAAGTACATCCACCCACACACACAGAGTGGGTGCTGAGTTCTTGCCATCAAAGGTGAATGCTGAAACTATTTTTCTACATAAGTTGCAGAAGTTTGCAGATGGTGAGAAGAAATTGTTGACTGTGTCTTTTTATTCAGTGTAGGTAGACTTTGGGATTCAACAGGGTTGCATAAAATGACAGGGTAGCTTAAAATGACAGTAAACACTTTGCTTCTAGAAGGCACAACTAAATGTAGAAAAAATGTGGCCAATCTTCATAATGAACTGAAAAAATCAGGTTTATTAATGTGAACTATCCCTTTTAGGGTAAATAAATAAACATAATAACTTTGTTTGTTTGTTTGTTTGTTTGTTTGCAGATTGAGCGTTGCTACTACTTCCTCCATGCGTGTGTGGAGACGGCACAGAGAAAGGAGCCAGTAGACGGACGTCTGGTCCAGTTCCTTCTCTCCAACCCAACCAATGATGGCGGGCAGTGGGACATGCTGGTCAATCTCATTGGTTAGTTCTCATGAAACATGAATTAAATAGTAAATTAAAGCTAATATTTTCTTGGATCTGCACAATGTTTCTGCTTTTCACTTCAGAGGTTTTCTCATTGTTTTTGTTTAGAGAAGTACGGCGTCATTCCAAAGAAATGCTTCCCAGAGTCACACAGTTCAGAGGCTTCACGCAGAATGAACGACATCCTCAATCATAAGGTACAATTTAGCTCCGTGTTCTGTTGAACTCGCATTATATTTCCATCGTTGACTTGTGTTAGTAATAAAACAGAGCTGTTTTTGTCTCCCGCTTTGCTTCAGCTGAGGGAATACTGCTTGAGACTGAGGAACATGGTGGCCAGTGACGCTACGAAGGTCGAACTATCTGAAGCTATCGACTCCATGATAGAAGAGGTGAGCCTAGCAGGAAATACACACCCATGTTTTCTTCTATCATGTTGACGTACTGATTGACTTTGGAGAGATTGTTTATTTTTACTGTAGGGGAAAGTACAGACTAGATGTAGTCTCACTAATAATAATAATACATTTTATTTGTTTCTTGACGCACAAGGTCGCCTTACAAACACAAAATTGAAATGCATAGTAAAGATGGGTTTTGAGTTTGTGGCAAAGAGTTGATGTTACAGAGATCACGTCAGTGAGTCGCAGAGTTCAGGCACTAAAACATTTCCACAGTGAAACATTTACTGTGAAAACAATGGATTACAGAGTGAAAAACGTGGTCTGATCAGCTTCTCTCAAGTACTCACACCTTGATTTTTAGTAGAAGCAAAAAATAGAAATGTATGACTGTTTTTTACAGATTACAAGGGTGATATGTTACCTTTAAAATACAGTGTAATTTTTTGTGATATGTTACTTTGCGAGGGCACGTAATAGTAGGCAGTTCAAAATAAAAAAGTAAAGTTCAACTCCAAATGCCCACATTAAAAAAGAAAAACTGAATTTTATTTATTTATAAGAGAACATAAAGTCAGTTTTCAAATCAGAAAACTGATTTTTGGGTGGAATGTTTCCACTTTCCACCCAAAAGTTTCAAGTTGAAAAACGAAGAAATGTTACTTCAGATATCAGAATACTTAATGGGTAAAGACAGTCTTCAAAATCCAATATGGCTGCCTTAGATGGACAACTTAGTGATAACCGTACTTCAGTCACAATTTATTTGCATTCTTGAACATTTTCCCCTTTGAATCTTTCACACAGTGCTTACCAAACTCCTCTATTGAACATGTTAGTGTTTGATAGCACAGTGTAAAGTGAAATGTGTTATTACTTTACCTGCAAACACCACTGAAAGCCATCCAAGTCCCACAGTGGTGTGTGTACCCCGATGCGGTAATCATGATTGTGTGGTGAAAATGCATGGCAAAACTCTGGCTGATGGCATCTCTCAAAGCCAAGAGACTGTGATGCATTTTCTAATACTTGTTGTTGGCACTTTTATTGTCATAGCTATAAATACCAGAAAGTATCCGGACGAGCTTCAGCATCTCGCTAAATTTACATCCAGTACAGGCATCGAGGGCAGTGAAAGGTGACTCAACCGGCCAAATATATTACTGGTGTGCAGAGCTTGAATACATGTCACTTGAAGTATCACAAACTTAATATTACATCCAACCGATCCATGGTTATTATAATTTATTACACTGTGCATCTCTACTCTTTCATATTTCTTTCTAATTAGATTAAATATATGCACACTTTTCTAAATTTAAGCGTCTTTATCTTTTTCATGCTCTAAAGCACATTCTGCTGCTAGAAAACCACTGTGATCACAGAGCAGAAATGTAACCTGGAGAGTGTTATCCTATGTAGTTTTTGTCTTTCTTCTGAAAGACTAAAACATGTACTTACGTTTTACAGGAAAGAGACGGGGTGCAAAGCATGATGGTCCAATAGTGTTGAGCCTTGGTGCGCCACATTTAGTGAGACTCAGAATAGTTTTACAGACACTGAAATCACAGTTCAAAGTTAAAAACTCACTACCGAGAGGCTTATTTAATGTATGAAGGATTCTGTAAATGATTTTTGCTGAAGTGGTTAATTCCATCCATCCATCCATTTTCTGCCGCTTATCCGGGGTCGGGTCGCAGGGGCAGCAGCTTCAGAAGGGAGGCCCAAACTTCCCTCTCCCCAGCCACTTCTTCCAGCTCCTCCGGGGGAATCCCAAGGCGTCCCCAGGTCAGCTGAGAGACATAGTCCCT
>NW_006800137.1:170414-314907 GCF_000485575.1 Poecilia formosa
GGTTAGAGTGGTTAATTGTTGACTTCATTCAGCTTTGTGTAGAGAATGTGTGGGTTTGATAGTCAGTCAAGTTGAGTGAGTTGAGCTTCTCAGTTCTTGCAGGTTATGCATTTGTGGAGCATTCTGCATTGTGAAACAGAATGCTACTGTTGTAGCTGAGTTATTGCATTTTGACCAGCAGAGGGAGCTATCCATCAATGCAAACCTGGGGAGAAAAATGTCCAGCGTAACAGTGGCCGTAAAAGTAAATTGAAGGTATTGAAGTTTGTCAGTCAACAGGTATTTGCTAAAATTAAAGATGATTTGAGAGATGGAACAAAAATTCAGGCTTTCGTATTTAAACAGGATAGCATAAGTTAATCAAGTTTCATTGAGAATGTTGAACTCATCTTGATGCACGCCTACACGTTTTGTTTTTTTCATTAAATCATAAAGCTTCCCTCTCTTGTATCTGTAACGACAGGGTTAATTAATTTATTTTTATCAGTATTTGCTAAACGGCAGCAGCTCATCAGCTCGTTTGTCCTTGTGGAGTTTGTGTCTAATGCGCACACGTCATGTCTGAAGCAGTAACCATGGACGATAGTGATCTTGTTTATGGAACAGTCAGTGATGTGTTGCTGCACAGCAAAGCCCAGTGCAACAGTCGGCCCTCTTCATGTGTGTAAACAAACACATGTGCCACAAGCGCAACACGTGTCAGGTGCCCCTCAGCGTGTACGTTGTGTGGGTTTAACGCCTAATTCGCTCTTCCTGTGTGTCTGTGTGTGTGGGAGGCCAGTCAATCAATCTCCCATCGACGCAGTGCGGAGGCCTGGTTAAACACTCTTTGTTGTCAGCTGTTAGGTTGTATTGTGCTGCTGACTGGTTGCTTGTTTAAACAGTTGTTTGCGTTTACCTGCACCTTCATGGATGTCCTCTCATCGCCACACACACAGACACACGTATCGGATACGTATGTTATGCAACAATTAGGTTACCTGCTGCTACCCTGTACCGCCGTTTTGTGGAAGGTGATGGAGGATTGTTTTTGTGTTTGTCCACCTGCAATCGTTTTGTTATGCGAAACACAACTCGGTCACGGCTGTTGCCGACGAACGATTCACTCTGTTGGTAGAACGATGGGCGGAAACAGAGCCAAACTACGCACGGACGTTGCTGCAGGCCAACTTACAGAGTAGTATTCAAGCCGACGCCAAGATGGGATGACGAGGCTACATTTGTCTAGAGCGGCATGATATTAGGAAACATTGCTCTCTGTTGTTATTATATTGTAAAAAGTCAAAGACATATTTGAATTCAAATTTTAATGTGCAAACCTTTAAATTAAAAGTGTAATTTATCTTTTTGATTAAGAGCAACTGCAGTTTTTATTAATCATACAGCTCATGGATTTTTCTATCTTAAATCTTCCCTTTTGATTGCTTTCAGATTAACTCAATTGTTTGTGTTTTGTAAGAGATGTAGTCCACATGATGTCACAGGTAAAGTAGTGGTCTAAGAAGGTTAACGATGAACTTGGAAAATCAAAAGAACCTACAGAGATTTAAGCTGTTGTGGCCTAGCTTTGGGGTAAATTTTAGCTTCAGACTTGCTCAGTCAGTTATAATCAACTGGAAACACTGTTGAACATCTTGGAGGCTACAAACCTCTGCATCTCAGAGGGCAATCTTGAAGAGATTTCTGCCTCTTACTAAAACACATCTGTCAGTGGATTGTTAATTAGGTTAACAAACTACCTCATGATTCTTACAGTCTGTGAAATTCCTGCCCTCAAGTCCTAATCTGTGCTCACCACCTGCTCTGTTTGTGCTCTTGAATCTCTTGGCCTTAATTTTTTCCCGCTACGTTGGGGGAACTAGTTTTACCTCAGTTTGCTCACATGTGCTTCAGTCAGGATCAAAGCATCTTGTCAGACCTACTTTCATGTGCGTGGAAGTGATGCTGTCCAACTGGCCTATGTGGCGGCTGGGATTGTGCCCTGGTCTTCATCACGTCGGCCCCGTACACACCGCAGTGACAGCCGATAGGGGTCAGCGTCTCTGCTTCCACTCACCAGACTTGCCGCTCACTTGACTTTAATTAATATATTCGCGTGTCAAAAACCTGCTCTTATCGTAACAGCCGGTTGGGGATGTTCAATCAGACGAAGCTCATGACATTAATTTCAGAACCATGGCGTAAGACTCCTGGTTTGAATTATGACATCACTTCAGGTATCTGTGTTGTTCGGGCTCAGATGATGAATGATTGACTCATCACGAGTCCAACTTCGATACATTGCAAAGAGTCAACATACACACTTAAATCGGGGGAAGAAACAAATCACAGGAAACGACATATATGCTGTAGTTCGCACACGTAAAGAAATACACAGATGTTATCCCTCACGTCGTGATTGGAGCCTCTCGGTGCTCCATTGCGTCATGGAATCAGACGCACCATGTGCAGCTCTGCTCTTGGCTCTGAACATGCAGAGTGTGATTCCTGAGACAAGTCTAATTTATGAGTCGGTCATCAGCTGACAGAGCAGTTACCCTCTGTTCCTCGGAGGCCCCGTGCATGCAGGCCGTGGGCCCCCATCATTTGTTGTTCAATGTGTCTGGGTTGCTGCATGTGTGTCTGTATTTCAGGTTGCAGGAATAGCCACAGCCTGAGTCGTCCGCTTGCCTTTCTTTTTTTTTCTTTTTTTTTCTTCTTCTTCTTCTCCTTCTTCTCCTTCTTCTTCTTCTTCCGACTTTCTCCACACAATTGCTGGGATTTAACAATGACCACATGTGTTGAATGTTTACAAAACATGGAAGTTTAATCAAAACCTCTTTCAATTTTATCCAAACTGTTTGCATGGTGTCATTTGCTTATACTCACAAGTCCAGCTTCTAGACAATGGTTATACATTTATTTCTGAGGAGCAATTAAGAGCACCGTTTACCTCATTTTGACATTCAGTTTGGTGAGAATGCATTTTAACCCTAAAGTTTGCTGGCCACCATATGTACAACAAATTACTTTTATTTTTTTTTTCTATAACTTGTCAATGTGTGACATATTCAAAAGGTTTTCTTCTGTTTGTTCTTTATTATTAAAGATTGCTCAAAGTGTTCTGCTATGCAGAATTATTTTTATTTATTGTGCGACAGTACTTTTCCCTTAATTTTTAATATTTTTGGGGGGTGAGAGGGTAATAAACAGTTAAACTCTAATCTTTATTTGTATTTTCAGGTTACATTTATTATTAGCACCCTGATGAAGAAATATGTTAATTTATAAATTGGTTTTATCACAGAAGAATCATCAAATTGCTCTTAAATTTGCAAGTAGTGCAGTTAATTGGTCCCATAGAATACATCTAACTTCACTTTTTTTTTTTTTTTCATTCTTGCTTTTTAAAGTTACTTAGACTTTCTAGGAGCTTGTAGTTTATCCTTGATTTTGTGTTTTCTTGGGGAAAAAGATATGATGTGATACAGATCCCCATTACTCTTGGCCAGTACTCTGGAGGAGGACTCAGATTTATCTTGTCACCACATAGCTTTACGGCAGTAAATTGGGTTAAAAAAAAATGTTGCAAGGCTCATTGTGGCAAGACGTTTTTACCGAGAGCTGCAGTAAAGAGTGACATCTTGTGGGCGCTAACTGAGCCACCATCACAAACAGCCAAAAATGAGTTTCCTAAACACAACTGAAATCATGTTTGTTGATCAGATGAGACTAATGGCACACAACAACAAAGTCTGTATCCGAAAGACGTCACCGGCCTCTTCGTTATTTGGTGTTAAACTGCCTGCAGCAGTGTGGATGCCCCAAGGTTCATCACCCAGTGATCTTACTCATGATTTGATTTGGGGAACAGATCTTTATAATTGAAAATACTTGACATTTCTGACTAAACTTTCAGGATTTCTGCATAGTCTTAAATATTTAAATGTATTAATTTAATGTTTTTGGATTTTAAAAAGCCTAAACTTCATCCAGCTTTGCCACAAAAGGCTTAAATTAAAGTTAAATCATTTTGTAAATTAGCATGTTAATTCTTTACTTCTGTTTTTCATTTACCTTAATCTGTTGAGGTGCTCCTGTGGTAATCACTTGTTATGCTGGTTGTAGTTCCAACCTAAAAACTTGGGTATTTTATGGTAAAACAAAACTACAGAGCAGCAGAACTCACCATTTAAGTTCTGCTCCTGAAAGTGATATTTTGTTTGGGGAAATGAAATACAATTGTTCTTGCAAATTATATGAAGTTTTTAATTAACCTAAGTTAACTTGACCAAGTTTAACTTGGCTCTCAAAAAGTCTCAAATTTACCCCATTGATATTTGCAGAAACCCTTAAAGATTAATGACTAAAGCCCAGAAATCCATTCTGTCTCAGCGCACCTTTAGTTTCCCCTTGGGATCAATAAAGTAGTTTTTGAATTTGAATTGACTTTGAATCAGCTTGACGTTCGTGTGTGAAAGGTGCCAAGGGACTCAGGTTCTTTGACCAGATGTATCATGGCGTCCGTCTGCTTTCCATAAACCAAAACCTTTAGGCAGCAAAGCACTTCCAGGTTAAAGGTTGGAGTTTCTAAAACTCATTCTGTGCCATATTATACAGAGGCTATAAAAAATAACTTTCTTTTTTATGTTATTACAGTTTTTTTTTTTAGTCTTTTTTTATTTCCATGTGAGCGCATGTGGTGTTCTGTATAGTGTCAGTCATTTCTTGTCTGCTGTATGGGTAGTTTCACTCCTAACATCAGATGACCTGTTTGTTTTGGTCACACACAACATCTAAATATGTAAGATGGGTGTCAGCCATCCAGTAAACACTGGAAACAGATCTTATCAGACTTTGGCCACAGTTGGCGTCAGTGTCGTGCAGTCGGTCGGTCACTGTTTACAGCTTGACATGCAAACTAACTGTGACAGACCTGGGGTGGATTTTCATTCAGATACTGAGTTACAACAAAGGGGGCTGCGCAATAACAGATCCCCACGAAATAAGTGGACGCTGTTGAACTGTTCTCTGCTCAGATTTTAAGAATACGATTTGAGTGAATGCGTGTTTGATTAATAATGTAGTTTGAATTAATGGAGTGCCAGCCATCATGATTTCTTCATCCATACTTTTGGATGTCTTGGATCATCTACTTTTAGCTAACATCAGCATGGGTAGCCATGATGAAAACAAATCAATAGGTTAATAGAACAATTAGTTTTTTCAGCATCTCTGTCACTCATTTACATCTGTCAGTGATGCAACAGGTGTTCCAATATTGGTCCTGCTCACATGTCACCATGGCTGTTTATCCTCTTTCTGTCGGCCCAGCCTCACACTCACACCCCCTCTATTTACCTTACCTTGTGTGATGTGTGTTCACAAGGCTGACCTGGAGTAAAGCGCTCACACTCCCTTGATCAACACTACATTACGTTTGATCATGTTCTTAATCTCACCTCAAACCGTCTTCGACCTTAAATTCAGAACTTTTTTTTTTGTAGAAAAGAATGTTCAAAGCTGACAAGAGACAAAACTCCACACAGCTCACATATGTAATTCCAGCCAAAGTATTCTGCAAAGAATTGGCTTGAGTGGACTGAATAACGGCAACTTCTTCCTTTAGTCTTCCTGATTAAAAAGCAATGTGGTCTATATAACCTGTGTTGTAAACTGGCAAAATGTTAAAAATATTCATGGGTATGAATGCTTTTGCTATGCTGATGGTCACAGAGCTCTATGCTCAACTATCACGAGAAAGTTCAACATTACCAGAAGAAAATACTGGTAATGAAAACCAAAGCAAGAATTGAGGCAGAGGTCGAGGGACAGACGGGAAGATCGACACTTTGGCTTTAATCTCGCCCATAAGACAGTTTAAACAAAATTTTTGAACTGAGATCAAGGAAGTTCAGAGGCCTTTGTTGACTCAGTACATCTGTGTATTTTGGTTTGTGTCTGCTCTTTTTGTGACTTCACGCTTTGCAGTGCTGAAAGAGGCAAGTGTTTGTTTGACTAAGCCGGGGCTAAACTTCACATCTTCCTTATACTTGACTAGGAATTTTGGAAAACGTTTGCTTAACTTACACAATTAGAACATACATTGTAGTGTTAGATTGTGTCGTTCAAATCGCTGAACTTATTTTCCTACCACAAATGCAGTTCACTTCATCTTAGTTTTTCTTCTTATTTTTATTGTATTTCAATACAACAATCGTGTAAGGTTCTGGGAGAGGCGAGCAGAAGATTGTAGAAGGGAATAGCAAAAAGGGGGAAATTCCAAAGATAACTCTATCAGAGACTGGAAGGGCCAGATTGACAGACGACCCAGTCCAAACAGCTCAATTTAGCCCACAGGAACTCGGACTGAACTTCTGCACTGCAGGAAGACACGTATGAAGCAACTAGGGTGTGTGAGGAGTGACTAGATTGAGGAAAGGGGAAAAATGTAGAATGGGGCGAAAAAACAAAAGGCGCAAGTAATGCCAGGATGGTGATTGTTGGGCCAAAGATTTTGACTGAGAAATGAACTTGACCACTTGAGGCAATAAAAAAATGATGAAAAACAAACGATAAATGTTTAAATGGGGCGGTATTATGTATTTTCCAGGCACATAGTACCAGTTTATAGCATAATTAAGTAACTATGTTGCCTTTAGATGTACAATTGTTGTGTATATATAGAACATAACTTAAAATTCAGCCTCTGTCTATTTAAGAAGCTCCTGCCATCCATAAATGAATCAAAGCATCACTCTAGGTATGTTTTTGATTAGAGAATAACATGATTTAAAGCTAAAAAAAAGTCTGTTTTACATAACACCCAACCCCATTTAAGATTACCATATTGTTTTTTACATTTTACAGCTATTTCTACACCAGCAACATCTCATAATGTGGGATGTTAGGGTTTTTTTAGAATGGTTTATGATGGAGGGTTCACTTCCTGCTGTCTTTGCAGGTGTTTCGTGTGGCCAGTGTTTGTCTAGGGAGCCCACCTGACACCATCTGCTGGGAGTACAGGGACAAGGATAAGAACTTCCACCGCATGGGACCACTCACCCCCCAGCAGTTCTACAGGGAACACGTCAAACCTCTTTACAACATTCAGGACAAAGTACTCACCACATCAGACAGACCACACAAACTTGAGTTGCATACTTGCAAAGCGAAGCTGTTCGGTCTCAAAACTTGTGTGTTTCCTCCCCGTGCTCAGGTCTGCCTTGTAAATGACCCCCGACCGCAGAATCCTTACGGGAAGCTGTACAGCGTAGAATTCCTCGGGAACATGGTTGGAGGTCGCAGGACTCTGTACAACAACCAACCCATCCAGCTGCTGAAGAACGCCGCAGCGGACTCCATCAAGGAAGGAGAGGTCTGTGGGAACAACTGGACATGACTGTTGCCACAAATATTTGTAAACTATGGATTCTGGAAATTGAAAAATACCTTCTCTCTCCTTTTTTTTTAAAATGTTTGTTTGTCTTTCCACTTCTCTCAGGCCGTGTGGTTTGGATGTGACGTTGGGAAACATTTCCACAGCAAACTGGGCATTAATGACATGAATGTGTGAGTAAATTTAATCCAAGTTTCTCCCAAGAATGGATGAGGCTTTAGACTGTACTAAATTTCCCTTCAATTATGATAAAAACATTCTACGCAGAACTAGAAGACAGCAGGAGATAGCTTTGTTTTCAAATATGAGAACCTGGCTATTGAGGGTTATGTTTCCACCAAACAGAACCCCTTTCATTCACTTTTGGGTTCCGACCCAATTTGCTCTTCTTGTTCATGTAAATGGAACAAAACTCTAATAGTCTTGCAAAAGTATACATACCGCTTTAACGTTTTTTCTCATTTTCATAGCACAACAACCAACCTTAGTGTAGCGTAAAGTGAATTTATGTGATAGATCAGCACAAATTAATGAACATTTTTGAATTGGAGGTAATATAAATGGATGTTAAAATTCATTACAATTGAAAATCACCAGTTTTGTTTTTATATTTCCTGTTATTTTGTAGGTTTCCAATTTTCATCTTTGACTACCTTACCTGCCCCCCTGCCTTTTAGTTTCATCTGATAATAGCAAAAGGGACTTCTTATGGCTGTCTTCCATCAGTAGTTTTCTTCTTGACACTTTTCCATAAAAGCCAGATTTGTGGAGTTCAGCACTGTTAGTTTTCCTGTCCTGTTAGGGTTTAACTCAGCTGGAGACTGCAGCTCCGAGGAGTTTTGTGGAAATAGGCGGTGTTTTGTGAGAGCAAACGTTTAGGAACCCCAAATGGCTGCCACTGGAGATTAAAGGATTTCTTGGACATGCATGAAAGAATTAAAGCAACACTCCAGGTATGTTTTTGATGGGGGAAGAACATTTTAACATGATATGAAGCTCAAAAAACGTTGATTTCACATAATAGGATTAAATTACAGGCAACTGGTTCACTTGACAGTTCTACGTTGGAACATACAATTTAAATAAATATACTTAAGTTTGTGGTTTCAAGGTGACAAAAATGGTATGAATGCTTTTGTAAGACTGTATCAGTTGTCGGTCCGTCCTCAGAGGAAATGTGGCTGATCTGTGTGAGTTGCTGGCGCCAGGCTTAACTTTTCCCGCTGAACTAAACCTGCATGGTGCCGAACGTCTGGTATCATCACTCAGACGGATCTGTTTCAACATGACGCCCAACGTAGCCTAATTTCTTCAGTCATTCTCAAGATGAGGAGAAACGGTGATGAGCTAGCTATTCTAAAATCCCAGACTTGTGCTTTTGGCTTTCTTCTTAATTCTTCTAAAATAGATTTAAGGATTACTTTTAAGATGGTTTTATGAAAAGATGCTTTTAGTGCATAAGGGAAGTCGCCACCTGAGTTCAAACTGGAAACCCTCTCGATTCCTCTGCAGATTCAACCACGAGCTTGTGTTTGGAGTGTCTGTAAAGAACCTCTCCAAGGCAGAGCGACTGATATATGGCGACTCCCTCATGACGCACGCCATGATCCTCACTGCTGTTACAGACAAGGTACACTTCCACAAACCTACAGTCCAGGAATGTGACAAACTCATACGCACAGCACTGACTAACCACATGGAATACACACATTCAGAATTTCCCAGGGTTTTACTGTTTGTTTACTCGACTTTAATCTGCTGCAGTTTTTCATAATTCTGTCAATTTCCTCCATTGTAAGCAACCCCAGCTGTCAGGTCACTCTCTTCCCTCATGTCTCCAGTTCTCACTCTTATCTCCCCCCTTGTCTGTCTCCTGTCCTCTCTCTCTGTCAGGGTGGGAAAGAAGGTTATGAAAAATGGCGGGTGGAAAACTCCTGGGGCGATGACCGTGGAAACAAAGGTAAGAACCAAAACTCTTGATTGATCCTCAGAAATGTGTGATGCTGAAGGTTGAGTGCTTCAAACTAAACCTCCTGCTTTCACCTAAACTTGGCACATTTTCCAGCAAAGTCGTCCGGTCTGACGTTGACTCACAATGCTCCTGTTCATATGTATTCAATTAAAAACAGGATTAGAAGGAGCATTTTCTGTTACGATGCATTTTTATCCACTTTAGGCAGTGACAAACAACCCAACAAATACGTTTTGTGGGATTTATTTTGTAAAAGATCCACAGCACATGGCAAAAGGCACATGCATTATGCTATATCTGGAAGATTTAATTTGCTTTGGAAACAGGACATCTAAATATCTCTCAGATATGAATTTGAGACCATAATTCATATGCCTAGAGCATATTGTGATGTCGAGATTTCTTTTCTACCACCGCAAAATTAGTGCAAAAGACCTTCAGAAGCAAAAGTGTAACGAGAAATTAACAAAGCTTTAAAAAGTATTTGTCTAAATCATTGACTTAGACCAGTGGTCCCCAAACTTTTTCCTGTGAGGGCCACATAACTTTTCCCTTCTCTAGTGGGGGGCCGGAAATTGTTGAGGGGAGGGGGGCGTTTCTCGATTGATTCTTTACCCAGAAAGCACATGGGCAAAAACCATGAGTGAAACGGTCACTGGGACTGACTAATATATATTCCATTGAGGGAAAGTAACTATAACATATTAATTTCTCATATGTTAACATAAAGGCTCGTTTTGAAGTATAAGCTGCTACTTACAGGCATCACTTCGAAGAATTCAACCTGGAATGCGGGGTTCATAACAGACACGTGTGTTCACCTGCTCTACCGCTAGCAAACAACCATACTGATTAAACATAAAAGTCAAGCAGTTCCCTAAAAGTCCAACAGATGGCAGCAATGCGCCATACAAAACAAAACACCCACAGTTTACAGGACACACTTCCTGCTAAAGAGCCCCCTGGTGGTTGAAGAAAAATCCACATATAAACCGGAAAATACAATAAATGAAAAAAAATTCTGAATGCTCTCTGGTATTGTTCAGGGCCGTAGTTTGGGGACCCCTGACTTAAATGATTAAATGTCGAACAACAGTTTATCAGATTACAAGTAGTTCCAATGGATTAACTAATAAAGTCCACCTTGACCTTCTTTCAGTGTTGTAGTGTGGCCACCATCCAGAAGAGGGCGTCACTGGTCATCCTTAAGCAGAGCCAGTTGATCCAGAAATAAAGGTGACGGAGGGATCTTAGAACAGGAAGGTGAATAGTTCCAAAATGAGTCTGGCGTGAGATGCAAGATGCACTTTATGACGTTATGTTTTTATATATAAACACTCGACAAGCTCCTTAAGCCTCATGGAGGATTATGGTTTGTGACAAGTTCGACCAAGGTTTGCAATATGAAGGTGATGTGGTTCATTAAAAAGAGAGAGAGAAAGCGCTTTGAGTTCAAAATTTATTGAGCTTTTAAGGTATGTTCATAAATGTTAGATCTTTACGTGTATTGGTTTAGTTTCTTCCTTTTTCCTTTGTTAGCAGTGCGTCTTTGCTCCTTAGGTCCTCTTGTGTGTTGATTTTTCTATATACATATGTAA
The DNA here is from genome assembly GCF_000485575.1 of Poecilia formosa. NCBI lineage: Eukaryota > Metazoa > Chordata > Actinopteri > Cyprinodontiformes > Poeciliidae > Poecilia > Poecilia formosa. Next base: position 181,363 of record NW_006800137.1, read on the forward strand.
TCGCCTGTATCGCCTTGCACTGGGAGTCGGTCTGACGGTTTTTTTCGTTTTTTTAATGTGTGTTTTTTTCTTCAAGTCAGTTTGTCTCGGTCTGGTGGCAGAGTACACCTATTGCGTTAATCCTCAAGTGAAAGCAAACGGTGATCTCAAGCTTTATTTCAAGGCTGGATTATAATTATAGGCTTCTGTCTTTTAAATGTTTTTAAGGCAATTTTTTTGTACGCCAAAAAAAAAATAAAAATACTAGAGAAGACGAAACAAAAGTCACAAACGATTAATTATTCTTACAAGAACAGCAGATACTCCTGAGGTTTCTTCAACTCTCTCTGCCGCTTATCTCGATCTCTGGCCTCAACAAGCCTGTGGAAGTTCAGGGTGCCAAACACACACAGTTGTGTGCATTTAGGCACACAACTGTACTCACAATATTTGCTTGAGCCCACAAACCTTAGAGAGTATTAGGAAAATATGTAAAAGCCCCCTCAGTCAAATCAGATTTATTTCATGCAGATCTTATTCCATAAACACCAGCAGACAGGGGATGAACACCCTCCAAACCTAACCCATCTGTAGCTAAATTCATAAAGTTGTCAAGAACAAAACTTTGAGAAGTGGAATTCGTATGAAAGACAGGCTTTCTAGGGTAAAAGGTGAATGAAAGGTTGAAAAATAAGTAGAAGAGGCTCCGCCTGAAGTAAAAACAAAAGCATGTAGATTTGGTGAGAATTTGGGAACAGCGGCAGGGAAGAAATCAAAGTTTTTGTGGTAGAGAGTGAAGAGGGAGCAGTTATGGAGATAATAGTGTTTGTAAAAACCAAATGCCTCCCTTTAGATCTCTGGATATTCCTGCTTATTCCACAGAGGACACAGGAGAGATTTAACTCTCTGTTCTTTCACCTTTAAACTCTGTCAGACGCTATAATTGCGCCGCTCTCTCCACAACTCATTTTTATACCATTTTAAACAAATATCTGGCTACACTACTGTGGGTTTTATTTTATACTTTTAAAGGAACATTTGGCCAAGCCCGAGTCCCAAACATTTAGCATATCTTGTATCTGAACCTGGAATTATTCTGGCAGATAAAGATGATGGCTTAATTTCCCCCCAGTTCTACTCTGTTGTCAGGCAAACTCAAGAATAATATGTTAATTTGTGTGGAAGAACTTTGAATAAGAGGCTTCATTAGCTTTTAACTATGTTTCCAATCCATCACAGTTATTCCCACCCAGTTATCTGTCGCTGCACCTCACTTAGAGTCCCGCTTTCATTTCCTTTTGAAGTAGGTTAGGAAGTGCCATTTGTTTTCACAATTATGTTTTACTGTCGTCGTCAAAGCTACAATGCCTTAGCACCTCGTTCCTCAATTTGTGCAATTCCTTCTAATTTCCCCAAAGTTGCCTTTCACCCATGACCTATTTGTGCAGAACCTGTTTATCTCCTTGCTGTTGGTAGCAGGTCTCGTGCGTCCTTTGGGCATTGGGTTGGAGCATCTGAAATTTGAGCTCGTTCCCAGTGCATTACCTCACACACTGATCCAGTGAGGGAGCTGGAGATTTTTCTATATTGTATGGGCCATTTAATTTAGCCAGGGAACTGATATACAGTCCAGACAATAAGTTAAATATAAAGAACTTCGTGGAATGCAGTAGCTATTGGCTAAAATATTCCAAGTATTGAGTTATCACTTTGCATATCAATATAAAATTCATCCTGCTGGATAGTCTTCCTACAGTCCAAGTCCACACCTGACACAGACCTGACAGAGGTCAAAATGCTAAAGGTCACAGAGCGAGCTGGAATATATACATTTGTGTCCAATGTCTGGTACCCCAGTGTCTTCTCTTTGGCTGAAGAATGAAGCAAATGCAGAAGTATGAAAGCCCAAAGTGCCTCAGATGAGGGCGGCTCCCTTCGGTGCTGTGCCCTGTTGAGTTAGACAGATGAATGCAGTGGCTGCTACCCAGACCCTAAGTATTGTCATTGTTCTTCTAAAACACAAAAATGGAAAGCCTTTTGCTGCAACTTGCCTTTTTTTTATGCAAAATGCAAGACAGCTGTTTTACACTCTCCCAACTCCTACTACATCAATCTGTCCTTTGCTCTGTCAGCCTAAAGGCAAATAACACCCAACATTTCCACACACACCATGCCACCCAACATGTGCGTTCCAGGAACATCACACCAGCTCACAGGAATACCACAGTGGGAATCGGGCAACGTGCCATACGAAGACATGCGTGCTTGGAAGAACGTGAATACGCAACACATGCCATCTTGATGCATTGTTTTGAACTGTGGCACGTTCTTGCAGTTACCCTGACGTCCTTGATAAGTGTACTTGACAGTGGGAGTGTTTTCTCAACTCTGAGCATGTTTTGAAGAGAGGAAAAGCTGGTTGAATTCAGTTTTTAACAGGATTTTAGCTGTTGCCAAGTTGCTTTCCACATTCAAATGCAGACAAATTTTGAAATCATGCTGAGCGATGATGTTGGAGGAACCAGGCAAACATTTTGTTTTTCACTGTGGTTGTGCCATGAATGCCGAGTACAACGTAGAAGGCGGTGTTAAGTTATGAGGACGTCTGCTGAAACAATAGCTTAGCAACGAAGAGCATTTAAAGCCTATTGACATTAGCAAACAAAGACCAAAAATTGTCACTTTTTCTTTACCTCCTCTACGTGTATTTAAAGAAAGGAAAGTAAGAAGTGGTTAATGTAACGTTGCTTGTTTTTTTTGTTTTGTTTTTTTAAAGGGAAAGTGTAAAATTGGTTCACTTTCTTTGAGGCGAAAGATGAATCTGTCTGCACAGGACTGAGAAGTGTTGCATATCTTTCCCATGATAACTGCTTACCCATGCTAACTGAGCTGTGCTCTAATGAAAAGCTCATGAAAGAAATAATGGGTAAAGTTGTCCATGCAAGGAGAAAAGATCATAACGTAACCAGAAAAAAATATTCCGCTAAATCTGCTGGTTGCAGGTTTGTTTGACCAAGAGTCATTTAATGTGTTTGATCTCTAAAATAATGAATCTGCCCTTTGTTTAGACTTCAGCACCTACTACCTGTTTAAACAGGACTGTTAGAGCAGTTTATCATGGATCCCGTCTTGATAGTTTTATATAAGAGAACATGTGCACATATTTTGGTACAGAAGGCGGAGAAAGCATAAGCAGAAAGTCTTTCTGTCCAATAAGATATTTAGACTTCTTTTCCATTCTCCAGGTTTTAGGAACGTTCTAAAATGAGTGTAGGAAAAATCTGTTATTATTGCTACGCACAATGTAATTGTTCAACATAAGTTTGACTTGGATTTGTTCATTTCTGTCTTTTATTTTTAAAGTTAACTGTTGCTTTTTCTCAAGTCTAAGCAGTATGTCCCGTTCTCTGCAGGTTATCTCATCATGACGGATGATTGGTTCTCGGAGTATGTCTACGAAGTGGTTGTGGACAAGAGGTTCCTCCCTCCTGATGTGCTGGAAGTGATGCAACAGGAGGCTGTTGTACTTCCTGCGTGGGACCCAATGGGATCATTAGCATAAATCCAGAAATCCAGAGCCCCAGCCCTCGGTCTGATTGACTCCGCCCTTTTCCTCAGCCGCTTTTACCTCCAATACTTCCCTCACAGCCACACCCACCCTCCAAAAGAGCTTGTTCTTATAGGAAAAATAAAAACTTTTCTTTTTTACTCGACTACCAGTGTCTTTTGTTTGCATCGCAAGTAAATTAACATACACATGAAGTCTGCACTGTTTGCTTTTCATCTTGGTGAATTGAGCTTGTGTTCTATGCTCTGTATAGCAAAGATCAAGAATGTTATGGCATTAGATTTAAGTCATTAAATGACCAACTTCTTCCTGTGGTGTAGGCCAATGAGGTATGGATGTTTGCGTGTTATATGTGGTTCATTCATTACAATCAGGAATTCAGATTTGGCTTACTATAGGAAATGGAGTGAGAGACAGCAATTAAGCTGTTCTGGCTGAAAGCTGAAAACATCTTTTAGGGCTGTTGTTAATCTCACCATAATGCATAGTTAAACATCCATGCATGCGCATAACAGTGGGGAAAATAGGACCTCCAGTTAGCCAAGCATCCAGGTTTTGAACTGCCTAATTACCAGGGGGGAACTCCTGCATGCGATAGGAAAACATACAAGCTCCACACAGAAAAGTCCCAACCTGACTGTGAACCCAGGACGCACTTGTGGTAAGGCGGCTTCCCTAGAGCCTGTTCAAAACACTGGAGAGTGAAAAACATTTGTTTTGAAGTTTCCTTCCTTTTTAACTGTAATTTAACTACCTCTGCTAAAACAATTGAAGCATGTAAATCTTTTACAGCTTTAATCTACAAGTCAGATACCTAAGTATCTGCAAGTATGCTTGTGTATCGAGATTCATTTGATCCTCCGTTTCCTCTCTGACAACTGTGGCTTTGGCAAAAGGATGCCAGTAAACAACTACCCTGAAAGGACGGGTAAAATGCATAATTAATCAGATGTATCATAATTATTTTACGTATGTAGAAGAAAAGATGCATAAAGTAAAGGTTTTTTTTTGTGTGTGCACGCTCATGAAACAATTTTGCAACTTTAGTTTCTACACTTTTAACCAGTTTTTCAGGTAAAGATGGAAAACCTTCTGAAATTATTTCATGATTTTTAGTTTTTACGTCACAAAAGCCTTGGAAATTGATCGGAATGCCTACACTTTTAAGATCCACTAAACCTTGCCATCTCCTTTGACTGCAACTATACGCATGTTTGCAATTTATAAAACCGGTGTTTCATGCGGTTTTCTCTTGCGAATGCAGTCCAAAGGGACTGGCGGCTGTTACATTTATAGGTGCAGGGCGCAGAACAAAGCCCCGCTGTGAACTTACGAACCCATGCAACCGGGCTTACGGGTTCTGACGTCAAAAATGAGTCTTACGATGGTTTCAAAGTAGCAGCTATTTGTGTCTGACAAGAAGAATTAGCCCATCAGTGAACCATACAGGACCAGTCACTACACAACAGGCCTCCTAGCTGTCTGCCAATTTCTCTTTTTCTCTGCTGCCTCCTCTTTGTTGTTTGTGTGTCTGCAGTGACGAGGATTAACCCAGTGCGTCGGCTGATGCTGATTGGAATGACGGTCAACACCGAGCGCAGCTACAGCACAAAGAGGGCATGGTGATTTAAGTGTCACCCTCACGGTTACTGTGTTTTCTGTTTCAGCCCCTAATGGTGTTCCCTCTACCCCTTCTCTCTGCTTCTAATTCACACACACACACACATACACATACACACACAAAATGAAGGCTAAGTTGATTCCACTGTACTACTGTACCTGGCAGGAGGCCACTTGGCTCTGAGGGTTGCAGATGGTTGGAAATGGGTTACTTTGACCAGGGCTCAGACTGTCTCAGAGTTCAAAAAGCTTTCTGCAGTTTACATCACATCTCACATTTTTCTGATTTAATTACCACTGCTATGTTCATACTCATGTTTTTCCCTACACCTTTTGTGTATATTTGTAAATATGTGTCAAGCCGTCCTGGATTAGGGGCAAGGATCTTGTTTTAAAGCTCTGTGTGGGAGTGTGGGAGTGTGTGTGTGTGTGTGTATGCACGAGAAGGCGCACACGCATGCTTTAGAATGTGTGTTTGCGTCGTAAGCCCGACCAAGCAGAATACGGCCTGCTGTAAGCCCAGGCATGTGGGATTTGTGTGATTGGGTTTAGTCAACGCTGATGGGCGACGTCTTGGGCTCTGGATGACCAGACACTCCGTGGACGACGCAGACCGCCCTGCTAAAAATATCAAGGTAAGACCTCACAGTCACCCTGACTGGACTCATTAAAAGCAGGATGACCATTACCAGTCGTAAACTTGAAATTTGTTGCAGGACCTGATGTGTTTGTTTTTAAATTCGGTCTTCTTTTAAAACTACATCTGAAATCACAACGTGAAACTTGTTACTTAAAATATAAATTTTATCTGGATTTTTTTATTATTTTTTTAAGGTTACAGGGTTTATAGGTTTTCAAACGGTTAAGTATTTGTTTTTAGCTAATCTGAACGATTAGTGCGAGGTTACGTTTCACACTCCTATGATCCGGCTCTTGCCTGAGGGGTCGGAGAGGTGGGGGGCAGGGGGTGAGGTCTTCATGTTCTGTTGAAAAATGCAATTTCTAGGCATTAAGCTGTTCATCTTCTGAGGAACTCCTGTCATAATTAACACAACGCCGGTCGTAACCTTTTAACTGCCCCCAGGCTGGGCCTCTGCCGCTTTTCAAAGTGAATTCTCCGTAGCTCAACGCTTGAGATTTTAACCTCAGGAATCTTGCAAGAATGGAAATGTCAACATGGGGTCACCGGGGTGTTATGATCTTCTTAGAGCAGGAAAAGAATATGGCAGCAATTTGCAAGCAAATATTGTGTCTCGTGAATAATTGGGGTTAAGGTTTATGGTCACTCCCGCTCTAACAGTCACATTACTGCTCTAAGCTCTTAGTCTTTGCACCTTACGGAAAATTGAATTTCAATATTTCAAAACAACAACTACAACATTACTTATCAGTTTTCAAAGCCACCACTTTATATTTTTATGTCGTACTTTTTTCAACAAAAAAAGTCTCACCATTTATCACAGATAAGTCAGCCAATCAGCTGCTTCATCAGTACACGCTTGGTAAAACGTTGGGTCTCATCTTTTAAGATATGTGGCAAAATTGATGAAGAGAGCTCGTTCTCTCTTAGACTTTATAACTGGAATATTCAATATTTGTGTGTAACTTCGGATTCACAAGGATTAAAGGTCTTCACGTTCCCAGTTTTAATAACTTTAAATACAGCAACTTACAAAAGTAAGTGTCTGATCACCAGTTTCTGGCTGTAATAACCTAATCTGTGCACTTGCTCTTCATCATTCCTCTTTAGGTGCAAAGATAATTACTTCAGTTTTGTTTCTGTTCAGGTGGAGAAGGTTATGGCACATCCATGCATTGATTCTTTTTTTTCCCCCTAAGCACCTGTTCAGTGCTGCATATCATCCGTGCAGTTATGATAACTAACTTATTACTTGTTATAGCCTGAGCTAGCGTGAGCAACCTCGCGGTGCCCCACATGTGAATTGTCTCTGCTCCGATGAGAAGTTATTTATTAACGCAAAGAAATCCCTGTTCTCTAGTTAAGATTCGAACCAGTCAAGTAGCGAACCAGAGAGTCCAACCCGGCCGGCTCTCCAGTTGCTTCAACAATACATCACTGTCAGCCGTGTCAAATTCTGCACTGAGGTCCAACACAACCAGCACTGTGATTCTTCCACAGTCTGTATTTATGTGAATGTCACTGAAAACCTTGAAAAGGGCAGTCTGAGTACTGTGGTGAGCACAGAATCTTGACTGAAAGTCATCAAATCTGCATGTAATAACTTGAGATTTACATCTTTAATTGTTCTGATTCTCTCAGATGACCGTTCTGCTGTTCCTTGGCTTTTTTTTTTTGATTTTTTTTTAAGTCCTTTATTTCTTCATTGACTAGAAGGTGAAACTGAGGACACAAAACAAAATCTCATCACTGAAATTGCTCTCTGGATGCATAATTTAATTGTGCTTGATGCATATTTATTCTGATTATTTTTTTTCTGTAGCATCTCTGAGCCTCTAGATTACTCCTGGCAGCTTTATTCAATGATTTGAATTTCAATCTGACATTTAAGCTCAAGCACTGAAGAGGTCAGAGGGACAAATTAATTCATGTCTCACAAGAATGTTTTTGCAAGCTGTGCAAGAATTGATAATGAAAAGGAGAAAGATTTCAGACAATTTTCTTATAATAAAGGCCAAAGGCCATAATGTGCTTTTCCCATGTTACCTAACTTCTCGTGCAACTACACCGTCAAGAGAATTAATCTCTCCTTCAGGGCAGGATGCTGTGAACTCCGCTTGCCACCGAAAATGTGTTTTCACATCTGCTTATCAGGCCTTTTCAATACAGCATGTACAAAAAAACCTGTTTTTCTTTTCCTCTGGGAGTAGTTTCCTCATAAAGTACTACAAGTTCCTTTGGCTTGTTAAGTGATGTTTGTGCAGATGTGGTGGCAGTGCTGCCTTTCAGACTCTCAACCATAGTTTTCTCCTCTCATCCCATCGTTAGTTGTTTATTTTACAATTGGCCCTAGATTGGAATTGCATGATGTCAGGAAGGCACAGGATGTTATAGAAGAAAACAAGGATTTTAATTATTAGGGTTCAGAAGACGTTTTGTCTTCCATGTATTCGTGCGTTCAACATGTGAATGCGTGTGTATGTGTGTTTGTGTAGTGAAATATTTTGCATTTTAGCAGCTTTGCCACACATAAACAGAGCTCCTCAGGCTTAAATTTTTGAAATCATTTAAATTATGGCAGGGAAACTTTCCTGGTAGACGTTCAACATAGATAATCAAACCTGACAAGTTGATTTAATTACACGTATTAGTTTATCACACTCCTTCACAGAGGCAGAAATAACAGCTAGATGCAATGAAGAAAAGGGTCCAGTTTTGAAAGGTTTGCACTTACTTCATTTTTTTACTCAAGTGGTCAAAGCTTCAGGTAAAAATGTTGAAAACTCAAACCTTTGATGGTGCATTCATTCATTCAGATTTAATCTGAGATGACCACAAGAGGAAGGCTCATTTTGTGTCTGTCGAAAAGCTTGAGTATTCCCCGGTTTTCAAAGAGCAGACTCTAGCAGATTTTTTAGCAAAAATGCTCTGGTATTTCGAAGAACGAATGAAGCCATTCCCAGAGTCTATGGAAGAAAAACAAACCCACAGCATTATATATCCTCCCCTTTTCTTAATGGGTAACAGTTGCTTTTAGCTTGTGCTATGTTTTATTACAACTTAGAGTCTTTGTTGCAGTCTTATTCTCATCAGGCCAAAGCCGACAGTTCCAGTTAAAATGCCAGTAGAATAGACGTTAGTCCACATGTCTGCATTTGTGATGGAAAGACAGAGAAGGCTTTCTCTTGCCATGCGTCCAAAAGTCAAACCAATCACCATTTGCATAGCCACACAGGTTAATTTTCAAAACATTGTCGCTGCGTACCTGTTTTTTTTTTCAGTCTTGCACTGATGACCACTAAAGGTTAACACACCTCTGCTTAACCTGAATTATATTTTCTCATGTCTGTCCCAAGTTAAAAGTGTGGCTGAAAGAGTCATAGTCCTATTTCCAAGCCAGGTAAGCAGGAGGTCATGGAATATGAATGAAATGTTCCAGTCAGTCTAAGAAGATAAAGTTGAAATTCACAAAATGCTTCGATTTATTTCAGGGGTGCCAATGAGGTTTTTATATTTACTCAAATGAAACCAAATCATGTTTAAGATAAATGTACTGACTGTCAGATTGGAGTCAATCTTCGATAAATCATGCGTTCATTATTAGATCCAACTCAAACAGAAAAGAGGAAAGTTGGCTCACAGTGCTGAAAAGTGTACGTTTGTCTTAAGTCCAGACATTTTTCAGGAAAGCCCCTGGGAGTTGTCGAAGCGGAGTGTGATAAGAGCGTTATCTTTCCACACCCTCTCCTTACGTCTGCAGTCCGTCCTGCAGGGCGTTATGTGTTTAATAAAGTTTTGATTTGTCGTCACGTCACAGAAACACGGAACAGGCACCAACTGAGATCTGGTCGGGACTTCAGAGGAAATGCTTTCTACTCGGGCACTCATTAAACTTCTCGGCAGCGACCATTACCTCAGTCCCACCGTGTGATTGCAGACCTGCAGTCGTTTATGCAACATGGACATGCGTGACAGCGTGAACCCTGAGAGCAGAAGCTGTGTTTGGTAAAGTGTCGGCTTTCATGTCCTTGAGCTTTCCATAGATTATATCACAGTCCAGATGGAAATGTTTTACGTTTACCTTCATCATTACATTTATTTCAGTTTCTAAGAAAAGGACTTTATAAAAAAAAAAAAAATGCTTTGGGTCTTTGGGTGCAACTTGTGCTGAAATAGTTGGGATCCTCTTCATGTTTCTAGATGTCCATAAGTGGCTAAGCTTTTTAATAAGTTCCCACATGGAGTTCCCACATGGTTTCACTTAAAGAACCGAGGCTCAGAGTAAAGAAGCAGTGAATATTTCACAGAAATAAAAACAAATTGGCTTTTCTTTCTCTCCCCTCCCATTAATCATGTTATGACCTCCACCCTTTATTGGAAACCGAGGGCCCAAAACAGTTGCATTGTCTTGTTCGTAGGGGCGGTCCTTCAAGAAACAGTTACTTTTACTGCACGTGTATTTTATTTGCACAAAAATAGCAAGTAATTGAAAAGGGAAAATAATAGAAGTTGTTTACGTAGGTATCAATCTGAATTTACTCCAAGAGCCCTAAATAAAATCAAGTGCCACCAAATGGATTCAAGAGAAACGTAAACACTACATAGAATCCCCAGGCATATGATTCACTCCCAGTATGGACGCAATGTTTGTGTTGGTGGTGTCGTGTTATGTCTTTGTTTTATTGCTTGCGAACATTCACAGAATGAACTTTGCCTCTGCAAACCCACTGAAGTTTATAGCCCTGGAGGTGATGTTTTCTGCAGCTGCTAATTGAATTGTCTCACTGTCCTTTGGTATGAAGGAGATGCTTGAGAATCTGCAGGCAGAGGTGGCAATGCTGGCACTCTGAGGGGGCATCTGAATGTCATCCGTGTAAACCTGGCTGAGGGGCTTTCACCTTAATGGTGTTGGATAACTTTTTTTTTTTTTTTCCATAAAATGTGACATGAGATTTGAATGGCATGTCCTGATCAAAATTAAAAGCAACATTTTTGTACTTTATTACTGGAGGCCAATTTAATCTCATCCAGATTAAGTGACTGACTGAGCAGTTTCGCTTTCAGGGGTTTTGCTTCAAAGAGAACAACTTCTGTCTTGTTGGTATTTAAAAGCAGAAACTAGAGTCATACAGGTTGTTGTGTCTTTCAGCTGCAATTACATCGAAAGGTGGTTCTACAAAGTGCTGACATTCCTTGCGGTGCAACTTGTCGTCCTTCCATGTCACAATTATGTAACATCGCATGAAGCATCAAAAAGATAAAGTGTGCGGTTGCAACATAGCGACAAAAAGCTTCGGATACATTTACAAGGCACTGAATCTCTACTGATTGCCGATCCCACGCTCAAAACATTCCAAAGCTTCTCTGGATTACAGTCATAATTCAGGCTGTTACTCAAGTAGAAGAAAAATTCTCAATTTACAGGAATAACCTGGAGGAGTTTGGTTATGGAGAACCAGGTGGGGGGGAGGGGGAGTTAGTCACTCACGGTGCGTCTTCCCACCGCCTGGCACCAAATACGGTTCGAAACATAATTCCTGGAAGAAAACCTCCGACTACCTTTTTAAATTAGTTTAATTTATTCCTAAAATATACTTATGATGAAGTCACTGGTTTTTTTTTATGAAAAAAATAATAATGGAATTAGAAAATTGGCCAAAATGGCTCAAAATAATAATAATAAAAAAGTTTCACCTCTGAAGAGCAGGTGTGTGTGACTAAATGTAAGTTGGACGGAGGGGGGAAGTAGGAATAGAGATCAAAGTATAACAGGTGGGAACAGGGAAGAAAGGAAAAACATGAAGGGGAAAAACAGAGGGTAGGGTCTCCAGAGTAGGGCTGGTGTCTGGTGTCTCTCTGTCTGCAGCGCCCTGAAAGTTGCCAAACATCTCCGTGAGGTTCGGGCTTCCCCCTGTCTGCACTGTGAGACTCTGTGCTTTAATGTGAGCTCTGCCATGACCGTGCCGAGTCAGAGCCACGCCACACTCCATGGCTTCTGTTTGTCTTATTACTCCATCAATCCAAGCATCTGATACTGTGATGTGCAGGTCTGTGCCTGCAGCACGCTCCTGCATTGTCTGAGTGCGTGCATCCATGCATCCATCCATCCATCTACGCATATGTCTAAGCTGCTGCGGGTCTCTGTATAAAGCATGTGTGTGTGTGAGAGTGTGTGTTCCAAGCCAGTGAGAGAGGGGCAACAAGGGAGGGAGCGGGAGGGAGGGAGAAATGAGAGAGGCAGGAGAGCTCAATGGGCAAACACGACGTCCTGATGAGCTAGTGAGGCTGTTTCTCTGGCAAGTTTTTGCCGCACCTCAGGATTCTTTAAGTTTTAAGTAGAAGTTGTTGCTGCTGCTCTTTGCACTTTACTACTTTTTTTCTACAGGTCTTTTCCTCTTCTTCTGTTTCCATCTTAAGGTAAAGTATGCACCTCAGTCAAGATGAAACAGTTTTGGTGATTTAAACTTTTTTTTTTTGTATATTTGCCATTTAGGGTAAAATGTTTGAAATAATGTCTGCTGTATAGGTTAGGATGAGATATTGGACGATTCAGAAATGGTTCTGTTCACTATGGGATTTCTATATTGTGATGTTTACTCGCATATTTTATTTAAAGTATTTAAATAAAATACTTAAATATTTTTATTTAAATAACCATAAGAAACTGTTGCTTTACTAACCATCAGAAACTGTGCTGGAAGGATTTTTCTGCTGTTAAAACTGGAAAAAACACATTTAATACCTGTATAAATTATGCATGCTGTTTATTTATTTATTTAATAATTCATGAGATATGGGATACATGTTTCTTAGTCTGCCTCTTAGTTGCTTAGTTAGGAATGGCAGTTTAAGCTTTTTCTGAAATTGTTTTTTTTTTGTTGTTTTTTTATATAATTTTTCTGTTATGAATGAGACAGTTAAGTGTTGAGCTTAAACAAAAATTGTTTTCATTTACATAATCAATCTCTAAAAAAAACAGTATTTTTACCTTCTAACTTCTTTTGCTTTAAATAAAAATAAACATATATATATATATATATATATATATATATATATATATATATATATATATATATATATAGTTACATTTCAAATTGAGCAATCTTATTCAGAGTAGAAAAGAAAATGATCAACAGGTAAAAATATAACTTTGTTTGAACACAGTTTCATACACAATGTTTTCTTGGCTTTTTATTTTAACAGAAAGTCAAAAGTTTTGTTTTTTTTTCCCCAACTACTTTTTAAAGTAGCTATTTATCAAAGTAAATAGCTATTTTTATTTTGAGTTTCATAATACCAGTCAGGACTAACACATAATAATGTCAATCATTCTGTTTATTCCTGAAGTGCACTTTAGGTTTTTTTTTTTTTTTTTTTTTTTCTGTGAATCTAACATGCGGTGGAGTTTAAAAAACTGAATGATGGGTTTTCCAAGAATTGCATTTCCTAGTTTGTTTGTTTGTTGTTATACTGTGTCAGAAATGCAAACAGCTGTATTCTCCATGCTTTCTCTATGATATACCTTTAATAACAAGAACGCTAAAAATAGTTGTGCAACTGACATCTTGCATGAAACTATGAAGAAAGCACAACGGTGGGTAAATTGACTTGTCCAAACACAATCCTCCTCAATTTGTGTTTTTTAGGATTAAGCAAATACTAAAACGGTGAGACAAAAACTTTATTCTTCATATGACTACTATGATGGGCTGCCGAGAGTCCACCCCATCTCTTACCGAATGTCCACTGGAGATGTGCACAAACGGAGCTGTTAGCTGACAAGGAATATGTGCAGATAGACGGATGTACTGTACAAGCACTTTTCAGTCATGTCCTGTCGGATAGAAAGCTTCATTTCAAAGTTTGCTGAGGACTGAATGATGCAGATAACCTTTCTGTTTTGAACGATTTTGCTTTCTGTCTGTGTGTTGCAGTTTGCCCTGCTGCCAAGTGTCTCAGAAGACGATCTATTTGTGGAGAAGAGCCAAGATTGTTGAAACTTTTGCGTTACCCTACATTCTCCTCAAGCCCCTTTCTCGTCTTGAACACCCTTCTTTGCCTCTCTTGCTCAACAGACGCTCCAACATTCAATTGTCTCACATACACGCCCATCTGCCCTCATTTCTATCATTTAGCACCCTTCCTCTTTCCCGATTATCTTTTACCTGTATAAAAAGGACAGACTTTACTCCCCTCAGAACTGTCCCACACTGTCTCCACACCCTTTCCTAGCTCACTTTATCCTTCTGGCCCCCTCATGGGCACCGTATCAGCCAACAGCGCCAGATTCCCTTCATCGTCACTGAGAAGCTCTCTCCACCCCTAACTGCTTTGCCAACATCAACACCAACACAGCCCAATGGAGACAAAAGATATGATGATGACTAGCGTGTCAACAATGGACAAAGAGGAGATTGGGGGAGAGCTGGGCAAAGGGAGAGAGGAAATAGAGGGGCAAGAGGAGGAGACACAACAGGAAAATGGTAGATTGGTTCTGGCTGATGGTCTCGGAGAGAGAGGACCAAAGAGCTTGACCTCTGGTTCCGGTCAGCAGGTGTCCAATGGCTACACAACCTCCACCCCTCAGAGCCCCAGAGAGGGATCAGCACCAGGATCGGCTGCAGGGGCAGCGCCCGGGCCCACGGGGGGAACTGGGTTAACGGCGCCGCTGGGAGGCCTGAGAACTCTGGTGGTCCAGCAGACCAGCTTAGAGAGGCCCAGAGAGACCTGGAGCAAGAAGATGGACTTCCTGTTGTCTGTGATCGGCTACGCTGTGGATCTCGGAAACGTCTGGCGATTCCCTTACATCTGCTACCAGAATGGAGGAGGTGAGATTTCAAGAGATGTTTGGAAGACAAATAAAGGTCAGGTAGGAGGGTTAGTTGTGAAGTGAAAGCTTCCATGTAAAAGGTGAAGGATTTCATATTGGAATGTGGACAGCACCATAGAAAGCCTCTAGGTCAGATTAATGAATGGGCAGTTTTTCACTGGCAACATTTTTCACATAAATGGTACAAAAAAGAGGAAAAAGAGCACCATATGCTTAGTTGTTCATGAGTAACTTTTTTGTGCCAAATCTCAGGGACAACAAAGGTAAGTTTGTGCTTCCACAAAGCCCGTGTCACCTAACTTGCTCTCTCCTTCACCATCCACACCTAGCACCAAACGAGGCCTCCCTTTTTATTGAATTTGCAATAATAAAATCTTTGTAATTTCCTGTGCTCCATGCATGTGTGCGTGCCACCGGCGAGGTAAGAGATCGAGACCGGGAGACACTTGATAGAGGCAACAGTATTAATTGTGCTTTTTATGAGCGCGCCCTGAGTCTCAGTCCCTCTCCATGCTTAATAACCTGTCTTCCAGGCAGCTGCTCAATCAACCCCTTATCTTCTCTTTCATGTCACAATGAGGCTCTGAGCATGCAAGTACGCACCGCCCTGTTCGCGCACGTGCACACAAACTAAGTTTATGATCAGATAGCAGGAAAGGCAGCATTAGATCTGTCCAAACATCTAATGTGCCCCTTCTCTGCACTGTTCTCGGCCGTGTAATATTTATTTATTTTTCTTACTTTTGAAGTTTCTCTGTATTACCAAATCCCAGTACTTATAATTTATTTATTCAGAAAAGTGAACAGTTGATAAAGCTTAAACCAAAGAAGACAAGAAACCTTTTTTTTCTTATCTGACATGAAATCAGACTAAGCCTTTCCTGATTATAGGCCAGTTAGTATTTCCAATGTTACTGTTATATGTTGCTAAATGTCTGAACAAAGTAACAAAATTATCTCTCCAATTGTTCTAAGTCAGTAGTTTCTATGCACTAGCACTGCTGGGCCTTTAAACAATTTGAGAAAATCCAGATGATGCTCCTGTGGCGTTGGAAACTTCCTATAGGCTAATTCATAGCATTTGAGTTAAATGAAGGGGAAACTTGGATTATATTAAGGAAGCACCTCCTGGTATGACAGTGTGGATACATTCAAAGAAATCATGCCAGATATATAAATGAGAACTGTGGATTGCCAAAAGACTTTTTTATTGTTGGGTACAACATAAGATGTCCAGATGATGCCACATTAACTGCTAACAATAAAACTCTATGATGGCTTTCATACAGTTTAAAGGCAGCAAATGTGCCTTGCCGAATGAGAGGTGGGAGAAAGAAATGAACCAACAGCCCTCCGTTTGCAAAATAACTGCTTGACCTGAGCCACAGTTTTGACCATTGCCTTTAAAGAAAGTCTGTGATCAACCTCTGACTTGGAAGAAAGTCCAAGCAAATTGTTCAAGAAATCATCTTAGTCGTCCTAACTGACATAAAACAAGAAAAGTCTTACTTAATGTAATGCCTGTAGCCAGCAGCCATTGGACGAAAGGGCGACGTACAGCCTTCACAGTTCACCAGTCCATCATAGGGCAACGCAGAGACAAACAGAACAATTATGGACACATACACACTCAGACCTAAGGGTAACTTGTAGCGGCCAATTAAGCTAACACAGCAGATGTACCCAGAGGAAACCAACAATGATTTTTTTTTTTTTCGGTTAAATATTCTTCCAACATTTTGCTGCCTTATTCATTCGCAGAGATGGTATTTGAAAGAAACAAATAGTGAAATAATTGCTTAACTGATACTTTTTGTTTGGTTTCCACATCTACTTCTCCTCCGTGTCGTTTCTTCCCTCCAGGTGCCTTTTTGCTGCCCTACCTGTTGATGGCTGTGTTTGGAGGAGTACCTCTCTTCTACATGGAGCTAGCGCTAGGCCAGTTCCACCGCAGCGGCTGCATCTCCATCTGGAAACACATCTGTCCCATCTTCAAAGGTAACTGAAGGCGCAGGGTTGCAGGTAGCAAACCACTCCGACATGAAGAGCTCGTAGAGCGAACAAGAAGAACCGTGAGGGTCTGACGGACAGCCCGTTTAACCTCTTTGCCCCCCTTCGGTTTAATCCCTTGGTTCCTTGTATTTCTTGATAGATGAACCAACTCTCTGTTATGGAAATTGTCCCATTTTCATGCCAAATGCCAAGTGCTTAGAAACAGAGTAGTATGTAAATTTGCGTTGTTTGGAAATGCCACCCTGATACCAAACACGGACTTGAATACGCTTGCACACACTCATCTCTTTGGATGGATTTTGACTGACTGCTGTCATGTAATTAAACTTTTTTTTTTTTTTAACCTTTCTGATCTCCTCTAAAAACATTTTTTCTCCACTCACTCAGGAATTGGTTTCGCCATCTGCATCATAGCCCTTTACATCGCCTTCTACTACAACACCATCATGGCCTGGGCCCTCTACTACCTGCTGTCATCTTTTCGACCCACCCTGCCCTGGACCACCTGCACCAACAGCTGGAACACGGCCAACTGCAACCACTACTTGTCCTCGGACCACAATGTGTCCTGGTCCAACTCGTCCACGTCCCCCGCCGAGGAGTTCTATACGTAAGTGCATGTAAGTCAGATGTTGAGACGTGGAGAGAGAGAGAGAGACAGAGAGCCAAGCATCAAGAATGGCGTCCAGAAAAGTGATGGCAGTGGTCTGTTTTGGTGTTCAGGAGTTTTGATAACATTACAAGCATTGAAGAAAAAAAAGAATTCAATTCCCTTTGCCTTGCAGGAGGATGCTAACAGCATTTCCATTTCAGTGTGGTATAATGGTGATTACTTCAAGTCAGGTTCCCCGCCCCCCCCAAATGTTTCATTCAGAAAATAGTTTTGTCGATGTCTCCGCTGCGAATCTCCTCAGTCTTATCAGACTCTTGCTGCACCGCCTCCGAGGCCTTCCATCGAGGGAAACTCAGGCTTCGTTCACGGCTGACTTCTCCTAATGCGCGTTTCAAAGAAACAAATTCCTCAACTCCGTCTGGCGCCAGAATTTCCTGTTTTCAGCTTAAATCCCACAGCTGCATTATCATCCAAGTTCTGTGAGCTTAACCTGTGACCGGATATCAACCTTACAGTTAATTTCAAACTCTCTTTTTTTTTTTTTTTTCCACAAAGCACTTTTTTTCTCCTTGGCTCCTTGACATGAAGGGTTGGAGACTGCCAAGACAGTCTGCTGTGCACTCAGATGAACTCTGTACTCATTGAGTTACTTTTTCTAGCCACCCATATTTGATTAATAATATATATTTCCACTTTCTGTCCTAAACAGTGCCCTTTTGCACAGTCTTATTGTATTTTTTTTCTATCACATTTTCTCTCTTCAAACCTGTTCTCAGAGTTCCAAGAATCCCCGTCCTCACGATTGTTTTTCCTCTCAGCTTCCTTCCTCCTAGCTCACAAGTTCTCCCATCTTTTGCGACCTCTTGCCAGGCGCCACGTGCTGCAGGTCCACCTGTCCCCAGGTCTGCACCAGCTGGGATCCATCAGCTGGCAGCTGGCCCTCTGCTTGCTCTTCATCTTCACCATCGTCTACTTCAGCATCTGGAAGGGAGTCAAGACGTCTGGAAAGGTAACGGACGGGGGCGCCTGCGTGGCTGATGGGCTTGTCAGTTAGAGTCGATGGATGCATGTGTGGATGGCGAAAGAGGCAGAGAGAACGCGGAAACTCGTGTTATCACGTTACCCTTGTCATCATCCATCATTGGTCTGTTGAAAGCGAGCCCAACGTGTTGCAGTAAAATCAACAGGTCTGGCCTTAAATTTTGAGAAATAATCACACGAAGCGTTGGCATTGAAACGAGGTTCATCTGAAGTTGCATGCACTTGACTTTCCTTGTAGCCATTACTCTAATCCCTATTTATTATCTGTTGATAAAAAGAAATGCATATCTAATTCAGTTAAGCTTAATTTAATTTAGAGTGCACCATTGTTTTTTTATTACTCCTGATGAGTCTACCTTATATAGTGTGACAAGTGATCACAATCTACAAACACATAACAGCAGTTTTATAGAGAAAGAAATTCCTTTGTTTTCAGTATTTACACTGCGTTAATTCCTGAGTATGAACAGATGAAGGTTGATCTGTCTGTTTTGTTGCTTCCCACACACGTTAGGTAGTGTGGGTGACTGCAACATTTCCCTATCTGGTTCTCCTGGTCCTTCTCATCCGAGGGGCCACGCTGCCAGGGGCCTGGAGGGGCGTCGTCTTCTATCTCAAACCCGATTGGGAGAAGCTGCTTAGCACGACGGTCAGCCGGATTTTCTATTCCGAGTTCTTGTCGAACATCCCAGATGGCTTTTGCCTTTTTTCTGACACTCCATTAATCGGCATGACTAACTTTTTAACTTGGTCAAAGGTATGGATCGACGCGGCAGCTCAGATCTTCTTCTCCTTGGGCCCCGGCTTCGGTGTGCTGCTCGCCTTCGCCAGCTACAACCCCTTTCACAACAACTGCTACAAGTAAGAACCAAAATTCAGAGTTCACATTGGCTCGCCAAAGCAAACATGCCTCTCTCTGTTACAATGTGCAGCTTACATGACATAAGAAGGGGAAATTTCATCACTGAAAAAGAAACGATTCTTCTTCTGTCAAATAAATTTAAAAAGAATCAAAAACTCATTACAATGAACTGATTGCATAAGTATTTTAAAACCTTACACCAATACTTTTTGGATTCATTTTTGTATTTAGTTCCAGCATTCAGTCATTTTTGGCAGTCGTCCATTAGCATCCAACACTCACTGTAGGTTTGCTGTTTTTTTGATGATGTGCACCGTGCTTTTTGTGCTAATCTTATATTTTGGGATTGTGTTCCAAAAGTTCTGGTTTACTGTCACAGACCATAAAAAATTCTCCTATAAGGGTTTGGGAGAACTTATCCAGGCCTGGAGGTTTTGAACTGATGGAAAAGACTTCTGCGCTGCAACCCAACTTCCTGTTCTACACATGAAAATACAGGATCTTGTTGTCACACGTACAACACATCCACTCGCAGGCAGATATTGACCTTTCTATACTAGGATAAAATGTTGTACGTGGAAAAGCTTTATTGTGGTCTCCCTATTTCCCATTAACAACAACTTAGCATTTTGGCAGCATTGTGCTCATATTTGAGAGCTGCCTTAGTAGCATATCCTCTAAAATTACCGGTTGTTCACTAATAATAACTCTTTTTAAAGCTTTGTTCTTTTATTTTCCTGTTAGAGATGCGCTGGTCACGAGCTCGGTGAACTGCCTCACCAGCTTCCTGTCCGGTTTTGTCATCTTCACCGTTCTGGGCTACATGGCGGAGATGAGAAAGCAAAATGTGGACGATGTGGCGAAGGATGCAGGTAACATCGCAGTCCACACGAAGGTGTTCCTGCATTTATTCTCTCGCTGTTTTCTCTCTCCTTATATTTACCCTCAACGTCTCCTTCCAGGCCCCAGCTTGTTGTTCATCATTTACGCTGAAGCCATAGCCAACATGCCTGCTGCCACGTTCTTTGCCATCATCTTCTTCCTCATGATCATAATGTTGGGTCTGGACAGCACGGTCAGTTTGCTCATTAGTCTACAAGCGGTCCGCTCTCCTTTCTGTTTTAACCCAATCTGTTGCTGCCTACATCCCAACTCCCGTTGTGCTTCATCCAACTCCACACAGAGATTTCATGCTTGCCTTGTTCTCCTTCCCCCTTGCTTTTGAGAGGCTCAGGTAATCTTTTGTCCTCTCTTCCCTTCTGAATGACAGTCAATGAAAACAATGTGATATGAGTTTCATATCCCCGTCTTCGTCAGCCCATCTCCATGAGCCTTTGTTTGTTGGCTCTGAGGCGGCCAGCCAGCGACCCGCCGTGCTCTTATCGTGAACTGATAATCAGTTTAGAATCGGCTCTGAGATACAGGAGTTTTATGAGGAGAATCAGGAGGATATTACTGCACAACGTGTCAGAGTACACAGATTCACATTGAACTGGCTTAAAATTTCATCTCGTTCAGTCAGTCTGTGCTTTGGATGTAGTGCCTTACAAAAAGTAGATCGACAAAAAGTAGCACATAATTGAGATGTGGAAGGGAAATTTTAATTTTTTTTTTTTTTTTTTACAATTTTCTAACTAGTATAAATCTGAAAAGTGTTAGCAGACATTTGTTTTCATCTTCCCTTGTACCAATACCAAAAATAACACCATGTGCAGCCAGTTCCCTTCAAAAGCCACTTAGTTATCTTTGTGTGATTTAATCTCAGTATGAATCCAGCTGCTCTGTAAAAATGTCAGGGTTTTACTAGAAGAACACAAATGAACAAGCAGCGTCAAGGACGCCCCAGAACACAGAAGAAACATCAGGGAGAAAGTTGCGGAGAAGTTTAAAAACAGGGTTGGATTACTGAGCAATATCCAACACTTTGAACATTTCTCAGAGCAATGACAAGTGCAAACCTACCAAGACACGATCTTCTGCCTAAACTTACAGACCTAACAAGAATGTGATTTATCAGAGAAGCAAAAAGGGATATGGTGACTGTGGAGAAGCGCTTCACAAATCTGGCCTTCATTTGTAGGATGAGTGACAAGAAACATCTGATGTTGTTTCTTGCTCATCTGTTGCCATGCAGATGAGAAAACACGGAAAAAAACAAAGGAACCACGGAAGAAGGAGCTTTAAAATTATTTTTGCAAAGTGTTCTATGTGAAGGAACTTTTCCAAAGTCTGACCACACAATTGTTTGCTTGAAATATGGAAGAGAAAACCTGTTGAAAGCTGCAAAACATCTGAGACAGTGCGGGGGTGTAATAGATTTTTTTTTCTTGTTCTAACTTCTTGCTTTCTTGTCTTTTGCTCATTGTTTTCGCCATCCTGCCATTGATCTTCTCCCTATGTCATCCTCCCCGCTCCCTGTGTGTCCTCCTCTCTCCAGTTTGCAGGTTTGGAGGGGGTAATTACCGCCATGCTGGATGAGTTCCCTCATTTCCTAGCTAAGAGACGGGAGTGGTTTGTCCTTGGCCTTGTCTGTGTGTGCTACCTTGGGGCTCTGTCCACTCTCACATATGTAAGTTACTGACCAACGTTTCCCACAGTTTAAAACTGAAATAATTACTCGGGTTATCATCTGTTTCTGTCTACATGTGTAATGTTACTCTGCTCATTCAATGTTTTGATTAGTGAGGTTAGAAGACGACTGGTATCAGGGTACATGGCTGCACATCTTTGATAAATATCTGTTTGTTTGTTTGTTTTTTCCCAGGAAGTAACTTGCACATTGACCTTGCCCTTTTTGTTGCTTTTTTTTTTTAATTAGAAAATCTTTTTTTTTGTTTTTTTTAAGTCGATCCATTTTTTTGCACAGCCATGACTGTGCTAGAATCAATTTGATTTATTCTTAGTCAGCTCTATCCACTCCAAAATTAGTTGCCATATGTGTGTTTGGGATCATTTCCTTCTTAGATCAACTAATCCACCTTTTGCAAAGCAACAGTGGATAACCACAAGCAAAGCAGCCCCACAGCATGATACTGCTACTGCCGTGACATTTACATAATAAATTCTGACTTGTGCAGAAAAGTCTTTTTCCCTTGAACAAATGGACTTGAATTGATTCATTTTTTTTGTACAACTTCATTCATTCATTTATAACAGATGATAAACATTCATGTCTATCCAGATTCATGTAGGTTTTCTCATGTTAATTTAACACAACAGCTATTTTGTCACATGATTAGAATGTTAAAAATAAGATTGGATAAAATTAAAACAGTGTTTGTACTCCATGTTTTCTCAGAATGAATGACTGTGATACATGTTATTTAGCACAATATGCTGCGAATACCAATGAGCTGAATTTAGATTACAGCAGTGTCAATGATGCGTTTCTTCTTTCGCCCTGATTTCGTAATGATAATGATGGGTTTCTGCTCTAGTATTTCTGGATGTCTTTGTGATGCGTTCAGGGAGGAGCATTTGTGGTGAAGCTGTTTGAGGAGTACGCTACGGGTCCTGCCGTCATCACCGTAGTTCTGCTCGAAGTCATCGCTGTATCCTGGTTCTACGGTGAGAGATGAACAGCAGTCTGTGTGTTTACTATCACAGCTGCAACAAGAAATCCACAAAAATACTTGTGATAATAATTTTACAAAGTCTTTCCCAAACATTGCGTTTGTGTTTCAGTACGGTTGTATGCTTGATATTTGAGGTTACAGGTCTGTATGCCTGTGTATGTCTTCAGGTACCAACCGTTTCTGCAACGACATCCAGGTCATGCTCGGCTTCTATCCCGGTGGGTTCTGGAGG
Organism: Poecilia formosa; assembly: GCF_000485575.1. Lineage (NCBI taxonomy): Eukaryota > Metazoa > Chordata > Actinopteri > Cyprinodontiformes > Poeciliidae > Poecilia > Poecilia formosa. The sequence goes on from NW_006800137.1 coordinate 204,336, forward strand.
GTTTGCTGGGTGGCCATCTGTCCCTGCTTCCTCCTGGTCAGTCTTAGACGTTTAGAGCACCTCATGAGGCCTTTGTCAGAGAAAACTGTTCACGGAAAGGTTTTAATATGGTATCTCGTTTTGTGTGTTTTGTTCCTACACAGTTCATCATCATCAGTTTCCTGGCGTTCCCTCCTGAGGTCAAGCTGTTCCACTACCAGTACCCATCGTGGACAACTGTCTTGGGCTACTGCATTGGAGTGTCCTCATTCATTTGTGTGCCTGCTTACATGGTCTACCACTTACTTAACTCTAAGGGAACATTCAAACAGGTACAAAACTCACCTGCAATATTTATCTTTTTTTTTTTATTATTCCTGCGTTTGTTGTCGTCCGCTAGTTCTTATACCATCATGCATCTTCTACTAATGTCTTTTCACTAACCAGCTACAAGGAGCCGTTCCTCACTGTCAGGGTCTCCCCTCTGCTGCGAACACATGACTTGAGATCAAGATCAAAGGAGAAAGTGCAGACCAGGGATTAGAGAGAGAAAGCAGCATCTAGAGCAGACATATGCACCACGCGCCCAACCACACGTTCGCATTATGCCGTGGATGTACAGCTTATCACGTTACCGACGGTCAAGTCAAAAAGATTAATAACCTTTCTCGATTCAGCCAAATTAATATTTGAGGTATTCGTGAGACAGTTATTCAGATTTTTTTTATGTCTAATATCGACATCACGTTTAGAGTTGTGAGAGGGTTCACAGGGGGGAGAAGGACATCAAAGAGACTCACAGACAGACGTTCTCTGGCTGCTGTCCATTGGTGTCAGCTCACACAAAGGGATCAGCATAAGTCAACAAATAGGAGCTGGGCTTTGTGTGCAAACGCGTTGGAGGGGAAGGAGGCAGCGACCTTGTAGATCAGGAGGTCAGACGAGTACGACCAGGTTTAACTGTTTCTGCATCTGATTATTAAATTAAACGCTGATTTAAAACAGCAGCGTCAGTAATAATGGGCGTTGTTGAGGGCTTGTGGGCAAATTTAGTCGTAGTGTTTTACATGCTTCACTAGTGACAGTAGTTTACATTTTCACCATCTTATTGACTCTAAAAACAGACAGCTTACCACTCGTCTCAATAGAAGCCTTTATTTTTGTTTTTAAACTGCATGAATCTAAGTGTTGTCCTCAGCAACAGCAAAGATGAACATTACTAGGTATAGTCACCAGTGTTATTTTCCACAAGACAAAAACTGAAAATGGAAATGAAATTATTTATAAAAAAAAATAAAAAAATCTCTTAACTTTGGGTTAAATTACTCATCTTTTAAACGTTCACCTTTCTTACTTCCAGCAGCAACTAGTTTTACTGCATTACCATCGCCAGCTTGTACTTGTCCATCGGCAGACTTGACTTCACAATTTTATTTCTGTCCTGTCCTGGCAAGGATTTTAACGATATCTAAAGCAACGATGTTTCCCGTTTACAACTTCATCATCACTTACAGGAGTGCAAATATGATGTAATTTCCCATTTCTGAAAATGCCATCCAGTTGAAGTTGGTATGAAGTTGGCTGATGAAATTAGTATTGAAGAACCCCCAACACGTTAGATCATGTTTCAGGGACTGAGTGCACCCAATAGTCAAAAATTAAACAGTGACAGATAAACATTTTGCAGACACTTCTTACATATGCCACTCTTAAGAGCTAACGGTATCTAAACAACATAGAAAAAAATAGAGTTGTAAACTGCTCTTTTTTCCTGGAAATCTAATATTGTGTATCAAATGATCTCAATAATGTAATGCAAAGTTGCAGCCTTTGTCTGACGGCAGGAGTTCTTGATGATTTTTCTTGTTTGTCTTTCCTTCCCCGCAGCGCCTGTTGAAAAGCATCACTCCTCAGCCCAGCACCGACAACCACAGAGATTTATTTGTGACCAACGCAATCTGACCAAACCCGTAGCGCAAGACGGCGCAAATCCCAATTACCTGGAGCGCCCTCTTCTGCACATACTGAAAAACTACAGGGCAAAGGGGGCTGTCTTTCATCGTTCTCGCATCTTTTCAAACATCTCCTTCCTGTCCCAGTGAGATCTAGAAACGTAAACCTGCTTTGGTTCTCCATGCGGATTCGGTTCTCGAGAACATTTATGTTTCTTTAAAACATACTTCTCTGAGTTTCACCGCTCTGTGGTTCGTGTCCCTTTCTTTGAAACACAAAAAGCGATAAAGTAACATATTTTGTAAACTTTTAAGTATGATAACGTCATGTAGACATTAAAAACAGACACTTAAACAAGGGATGCTGCTCAATTAGGGCAGGTCACATGCAAACACTACTTTCTATTCTCATTACTTATGACTGTAGTCTCATATAATGCTGTAAAGTTATCCATCCCAATATGTAGCAAAATTCAGGTATTTTTACATCTGTTGCTGAAGCCAAATATTCAAGATTTGTTCTGTTGCTGTTTCATAGCTGTTGTTGTGTCATGCTGTGTTGACTGTCAGCCTGTGTTAATCTGATAGAATCTGGAGCGACCGGCAGACTTTTGCAATGAGGTCCCTACACTGTGAAGCACTGTGACATGAGTGTGTGCGTGCGTGTGTGTGTGTGTGTGTGTGTGTGTGTGTGTGTGTGTGTGTGTGTGCGCGCGCGCGCGCGCGCGTGTGAGTGAGTGTGTCTGTTTGCATGATGGACTGTTATACCATCCAGAGGAAAATGAATCACAGACAGGAAAACCAATTGTGTTCACTCTGAGATGGCAATATGGGATAAATGTATTTATTTCTGAATGTGTCAGTGCTGTCACTTGTGTCTTACCTCGCCCGCTGTTGCACCATCATGGGAAACGCTGCGGAAGGTCCTCATTTGATCTCAGTGGTAGAAGCCAAATCTGGGTCAGAGCTAATACCATTACCATTATCGCACTCTGGAAAAAATAAAAAATAAATCAGCATTAAAGCTCTTTATTTTCTACCAAAAAATAAATAGAAATGTGTGCTTGCTTGCGTGTGCGTGTGCGTGCATGCGTGCGTGTGTGTTTTGGGGAGTGGTGTGTGCAGGAGCAGGACATAAAATTTGTGGGAGCACTGTACATCTACATGTGTAATTACTAGTCCTAATTGGTATTAGTGTAATTTATCTTGTGAAGACCTGCTTCCGCCTTCCATGGACGTGGAGCTGCATGTGCGTTCAGTGCTTGCGTGATTGTCTGAAGCACCTTTACATGTGCCTGTCGTGGTGCGCGAGTGCGCATGCGTGTATGCGTGTGTGTGTGCATGTGTGTGTGTGTGTGTGTGTGTGTGTGAGTGTCAGTGATGTGAACTCATGTTGTCTTGTTAAATGCCAAAATATCTCATGAAGAGCGTAATTCTCCCCTTTTCGCCTCTTTCTCTCGCTTGAGCTTATGTAAGATCTGTGTATGTCAAACACGGCTGTACTGATAAAACATCTGTATAGAATGAAGATATATAAATATATGGGAAATAATAAATAATAATAAAGATGTATGGAAATTAACACCTGCTGTGTGTAAGTTTGTTGCTAACTTTTACATATACAAGTTAAGTCTTGTCTTCTTTTTACCTGATTTTGAGGAGCTGATATTCAGTAAATAGTTCAAATAAAAAAACAAAATAGTTACATTTTGACCTAAGTGCATCACTTGCTTCCCCTATTTTGTTTACTAACTAGGAAAACTGGGTCTCTGTCCTGCCATAGAATGTTGTACTAAATAAAGTCAATTTACACTCTAATCATCTTTTGAAAAGGGAAATACATTTTTAAAATTATTCTCATAAATCTGTTGCCACAAAACACATTTTGCAGAAATTCATGATTAAAAGGTTTGACATTCTTTTCTTTTAAAAAAATGAATCTTTGTGTTTATTTAGCTGGTTATAAAACTCATCATGTTTCCTTGTCAATCATGGAATCTGATGCAAAGAAGCCCATCATGGTTGAAAATGAAATAAACTTACAGTTTAATAAATGGATTTGAGATGTTCTCCCCATGCACATGTATGGCTTCTCTCCAGGAACTCCGGCTTCCTCCCACAGTGCAGAAACATGACTGTTAGGTTAATTGAATTGATTGGTGGTTTTGAGATGGCTTCCTTATTGGCTCTTTTCTGCTATCCACAGAACCTGAACCTTTGACGCCTGATCAATAATGACAGCTCTGATCAGTGGAACATAAAACTGCCCAGAGATGGTCTAAAAAAATACCCACTTTTAAATTGGATGTATCAAATCTTCTTTTTGAATTCCCCAGACAGATTGCACACTCACGTTTTTCTGCTCTATGTTGTGACAAATCAACAAACCCTGTTTTTGTTTTCGTTGACCATAGGTCAGATTTAAATAACTTTTTTTTAGGGAGATACAGCACTGCTTTGGTGAGATGATTGTAACAAAACCATGAATTATATTTTAAACATCTTGATTAGTGACTGGTATGAATTAACTTTATCGATTCCTTCATTTATTCCTTCTGATTCAAACAGTAAAAGTATCATTGCCAGCTACGTTCCCATAATTTTCAAACCAAAAGGCTACAATCTTTGGCTACCATCAAATCTTTCCAACTCTATGAAGCGGTGCTCATGGAGAGCAACGCCTCTATTAACTCTTCCTGTCAACTGCATAATGACTAACAGTCCAGATTTGATGCACAACAACTGAGATGAGCCTTTGAAAAATAATTACAGCACGCCAATTTATCAAAAATCCAGCACAGTCTGTTATGACTCAACTAATTTACATGAAAATAGAGCGACGTAGCCGTGAGGAGTGAGCTGCTTCCCGTTCAAAGGCTGCAGCCGAGCAGAAATCATCTGTTACTTTGAGCCTCTTTAAATCCTGGTTTTCCTGGCTCGCCAGGACAATAATGGCTCCCCTGCCAAACCGTGTGTGCCGCATTGTGCGTCTGCACAAAACATGATAGTTGCTTGTCAACACTGATTAATCCAGTTACTGAGGTCTGCAATCAGCAGCTCCGACAAGCAGCCTTATGTCCACATGCAGACAGAGAATACACCGTGGGGACCAAAAGACAGTAAGATTACACTGCTGCTGCAAGGACAGTCGGTTATGAGTTCCAGGCTAATGAAAGACACGTATGCAGACAGGATTTATGCAACCAAAAAAAAAAAAAAATAGAACACTGAGACTGAGTTTTTCATATTTCATAAGATTACACATTATATCTCACTGGGATCCGATTGGGATTTAATGTGACAAACACAAAGTGTAAATGAATAATGAAAGATGACTATTGCATCTGCCTTCAGTTGATTTTTTTCTCTGCTACCCCTAAATGAAACACAGATCAAACCTTCGGAATGCCTTCAAAATTAGAGCATCCTGAGCTCAACCCATCACCCAAATGCAGAAAGAGTGCGTAAACCTACAAACATGTGGTCATCCACCTAAAGTCATGGTCCTGAAAAGGAAAACATTAATTAGAGAAGCTCATGTTAACTAAGGTGGAATTGTGGAGAGTTGCAATTCAGGTGGGAAAATGTGTTTGAAGGATACCAGTAAGTTGTGCATTCCACAATTCTACCCTTGATTTAAGGATGAAACGGCAAGAAGAAGGCCACGTTTGCTGTGTGCCAAGTCATTAAGGGTACACAGGAATACAGAGTTCTTGGAAGATGAAACCAAATAGAGAAACTCTATTGCCTATATAGAAAATGCTATGTGAGACAGAAGGTTAACCCTGCACCTGACCCTGACGCTCTTCATCCAGTCTTTGATTTACGGTGAGTGGGTGAAGCACATCCCCCTGCTTCTTTGTATTGATCAAGTCCATAAAATTGAAATAAAAATACTTTGAACTTTGTGGTTGTAACAAGAGAAATGTGAAACGATCCAACACTTTCGCAGGGCATTGAAAACTTAAGCTTGCAAATAACTTACTCTGTATTTCCACACACCAGCAGTTTGTTTGGTTTGGTTTGAAATGAAAATCCATGTATGTTCTGTGCTTCAATAGCACCAAACTGAGTTGTGTGTTTTGGGGATACCTCCTAAATGTGTGTGCATGCGTGCGTGTGTGTGTATGTACATGCTTTATTGTGGCAATTTCCTCTGAACTCCCTTTCCCTCTGCCTTGCCTTATCGTTCCTGATCTATATTAAACAGCGACAGCGCAGGATGCGTATCCCTCCACCTCTGTTGTTCCTGTCATCTCAGCATCTGCCATCCTGTCTGCCAGCTCCCCTCCTGCCCCCCCATCACTATCAGCCGTCTATCTGGACCCCCAGCTCATTTCATCTCTCCTTCCCGTTCTCATATCTTCTTATTTTCCTCTTTCTCATATTCATATGGTCAGCCAGACCCTGAGCTCTCTGCCCAGGTCCATCTGCGGAGCCACTCTCTTGCTCACGCTCACTCGTGCACAGCTGTGGTTGCTTTGAGTTTGGCAATTTCCTCGCAGGATCATTTCAGGAGAGATAACCTTTACACTTGCAAGAGCTTGCATTGACTTTCCACTTCTCGGAGAGAAGACGGGTTTGACATATCTTTCAACTCCATTTTTGCCGGCCCTTCCCCACAAAATCCTTGTGAATATCCTTGGCGACGATACACAGGGTCGCCCCTTTTCATTTTGCAGAAGAATCCTGACATTTACCTCTCTAACTTACTCTGTCTGTCTTTACGCCGTCTCCATTTTTTGTCCCCCCTGCACCACGCCTCTCTGCTGATGTTCTGATACCGTCGCTGCCTCTGAAGAACAGGAAATGAAACTCCTTTTTTACCTCCAATCTGCCGCTCCCAACTCTTTATCACACAGAAACCTTGATTCCCTGCAAAGACTCCTTCTCCCTCCCCTAATGAACTCATTTTGCACGAAGGGAGAATACCGTCTTATCTCCGTAGACCAAGCCCTCCTTTTTGCAGCGAGACACTCACTGCACTCCTTTCTCCGCCACTTGCTGCTCTTCTTCACTCCTGAGTTCATAAAGGTGTTGCTAAGGTACACCGAGAACTCGTTGATCTGTTTTCTGTATATTAGAAGGGATGAGATTCGAAAGAGAGAGAAAAGCAAATCATGCCTAACTGCTCCTCTGACAAGCATATGCTTTGTTTTTGATAGATTTGAAAAAAGAAAACATGACTATCATCTACTATCAGCTCAGTTTCATTTGGTTATGCCAATATTTCTTTTCACAGTGAGAGCCATCTGATAAAAAAACATTAGACTCATGTCCGCTCCTTTGTGCACTAAGTACATTTTGTTGCAGGAGTATTTGTACTCCTTGACATTTTCCTGTGTTACAACTGCAAACTTTTCACATGTTGTATTAAGACTTTACCGGACAGATCAACACAAACTGAAACATACGTGTTAAGCCCAGAGCATAAAATCCATCATCGTCTACAGCTAGAACTAAGAAAGGTTTGGAGTGCCACCTGAGTCAACACTTTGTAGAACAACGTTTAGTTTCAATTACCTGTTTACATTTGGAGACTGAAATGTTTCCTCTATTCTTCTTTGCTAAACAGTTCAAGATCCATCAGACCGGACATGAGTGTATGTGAATAACATCAGTTTTGTCACTGGTTCTTAATTTTATTTACATGTGGACTTTGAACAATCTCAACTATTCCATTATAACTCAATGTTTACATTTGTCATCGTGCTAAAAGGTGAACCTTTGCTCCAACCTCGAGTGGTTTGCAGATTTTCTACCAGTATTGTTTAGCATTCAGCTCCAAGCATCTTTGTATCAACTCTGATCAGCTTCTCTGCCCCGGCTAGAGAAACACATCCCCACATCATGATGCTTCCAACATCATGTTTCACCCTAATGGTGTGTTGATGGTGTTCAGCTTTAGTTTTCCCACACATTTCACCTTCTTCCACCGATTTCCTGCATTGTTTATTCTGAAATACAAATAGAAACTCCTACAGCTTTAAATAAACTATGTTAACTTTTCAAGAAAAGAACTGATTTGTGAAGGCCTCCAGAAACAAAATGGGCAGACTAGCTGCTCCTCTGATTAAAGCTTCCATTGTGGACATTGTTTTATCACCTAACCAACCCTGCTTTAAGTTTCTCCACAACTTACTTTCTGACCTGTCAGATGTGTTTGTTTCTTTTTGTGATGCTGTTTGTTCACTACTGTCCTCTTACAAACCTCTGAGACCGTCACAGAACCGATGTAGTTATACTGAGATCAAACTAAACATAGGTGAACTCTCTGTAAGTACTGTGTCTTCTGGAGGCAGTTGATCTCACGGGTTTTTCTTTGGATACATCAACGTACCGACTGAATACCAATGCACACAACGCTTCCGACTTGAATCATTTCCTTTTCTCTTCCCTATTATCCACCAATGTAAGTTGGTAAATCGCATAAAATCAAAACAAAAATACACCGAGGTTGCAGCTGTGACAGGAGAAAATATTAAAAAGTGAAAGGGTGTGAAAACATTTGCGAGGAACTGTATGCCGGTATCCATGCAGTTCCTTGTTGCCTGCCACGGCTCTGGTTTTTCGTGAGCTCATATCCCCCCCTGATGGTTTTACGGGGAATTAGGTTCAGAATGTAAGACATTCTCAGCTGTTCTTCATCTCTTCAGTGGGTGGCGGTGAACTAGCGCCACCTTCAGCATAATATAGTATTGTTCTACAGAGTGTGAGGGTGGAACGTGTGAACGCGTGAATGTAGTGCGAAGCAATTTGGGGCCATCTGGACTTGGTAAAGTGTTATTTAAGAACAGGCCATTTACCACGTCTGTTGAACATTCTGTGGATAAAACAGGCAAAGTCACGATTACTGGCACTTCTGGTAAAAACAAACAAAAACGTATGCTTTGATTTTGCTGGACAGAACAAATTAATGGAACAATTAACTTAAGGGGGTATTATGTAAAATCAACTTTTATATCATGTTATTATGTTATTCACTCATCAAAAACATACCTGGGGTGTTGCTTTGATTCTTTCATTCATGTTTGAGAAACTCAAATATATATTTTTTTATGTAGGACCATGTTGTTTTGGATGACATTAGTAAATTAGATTATCATTTGAACACTGCATTTTGCATTCACTCTGGATATTTTTCTGGTGTGAAAATATGTTTGATGTTGTGACACAAGTGTGAAAAAAAATCTGTAAGAGAACAAATACTTTTTCACAGTTTGGCATTTATACCCCTAGGTGACATTATGTTTCTGCTTACTGGTTAAGCTATATTTCTTGCTCTGTTGCATGTCTCTAGTTGTTTGGATTGCAAATAACTGTGAAGTCAGTTATCTGCATAAAAATGTTTTTTCTTATTAAAATAAACCACCAGAGGGAAGCACATGTACCTTTCTGGCAAGAATTTATATTCGATTTGAACTCAATCTTAACACAATCTCTCTCTCTCTCTCACACACACACACACATGTTTGTGTTGCTATCTTTGTGGGGACTTTCTATTGACTTCCATTCATTTCTACAGCCTAAACCTTACCTTTATCCTTTTCCTAACCCTAACCATCACATACCTAACCCTAACACTAACCAAAACTCAATTCATACCTTAGCCCTAAATCTGACCCCTGACCCAAAAACAGGGTTTCCCCTCGTGGGGACCAGGCTCCAGTCCCCATGAGGAGCAATTGGTCCCCACAACGTAGTATATGTCAGGAAAATCGTCCCCACAAGGTATTACAAACAAATGCACACACACACACGCACACACACTGTTGTGTGATCCAGTCTCAGGAGAGGAGCGGAGCTTTAATTACCAGGAGGATTGTCTTTAGTCCTATTGTCTTTACTTTCACAGAGAGACAGAATCATCCTCTCTATCTGATCCTAATCTTGTTGTCTCCAACACGCTCTCACTTTTTCAGCCTCTTTGTTTGTTGTGGGAATCTGTCTGTAGATAATCTATTCTTCCTTCAATCCCACTTTGCTATCTCAAAGACTAGGTTACTTTCTTGACATAAATGTTCTTTTGTTCTCCATGCGCCAATGGCTGGGCCAGTGGCTATATCACAGAACCAAGCACATCTTGTGTGACATTTTGATGCAATCAAAAACATCTAAAAGTGGAGCTACAAACACATCTGCTGGATTTCACACATATTAAATAGGCCGCACTGTAGGATTGGATGTGGTATGTGGGGGTTGTTTGGAACAACACATCATTTATTACATTGTGACTTCCTTCATTTGCAGTTATTTTTATCATGTGCTTTTCCTGTTTTTTGTTTTTAATATATATCTCACTTTCTTGCTCATTTATATTCACTAATTCTGAGTGCAGTGAAGTCGTTGCTACCTATTAACCACGTAATTCTATTTTCTTTTGTTCTTGCTTGTCTTTTGAGCCTTTAACACCAGAGCTTATTGGAGGATTGATGCAAATGCAAGGAAAATAAAAAAAAGGGAGGAGGAGAGGGAGTGCCCCAAACAGAATCATGGGAGAGGAGAAGGAGAAAGACAAGGGAGAGGATGAGGAGGCAGTGACCCAAATAAATGGAATGAAGAGTTTCAGAATGAGTCTCCTGTCCTCAGTGCCACACCCTGTCAGGCCTCCCTCCTGTCTGCTGACAACACTGCTCCCATTCTCTGAATTTTTGTGAATAAGTCAATCAGAGGGAAATATCTGGGTTGTCCCTGTAAGAACAGCGACCATGGGCAGAGCAAAAGAGTTAATCTCTTGGTTTTATGTTGTAGATAAAGGCTTTTAAGGCTCTTTAAAATGTAAAGGTTTATTATTTTTTCACATCTATCTTGTCCTCTCCTCTTCCTGACCCTTTCCTGACTCCACCATCCCCTATCATCTGATTATTACCCCTCCCCCTCCTAAATTCACACCCATCGCCCTCCTCCTCCTCTTCCTCCCATCTCCCACCGGAGGGGTGGTTAAATGCAACACACCATGATGTGAGGCCAGGCATTCTTCTTCAGCAGATTCTATACCATAGAAACATACTCTCAGGTGGATTATTTATGATTCATAATCATAAATTATGATTATGAATCATAATTTATTCATAAATAATCATGTGTGTGATTATTTGTGTAATCACACACACAAATATAGATTATAACTTAAGAATAATTTCAATTTAAATACAATAATGATCTATTTTTATTTATTTATTTATTTGCTAATGATCTCTGCACTGTGACTGAATGTGTGTGTAAGCATTCCTCGAAGTGCTATTACCACGTTTGACAGCAGGTGAGTTCTGCGCATGCGCTTAGTACCGGTCTAATTTGTTAAGCGGGCGGTAAGCAGGGAACCACAGACACTAATTTCTATCAAAATAAAAGTTTCAATTTAAAAGCTTCAAATTTTCAATTGTAGTGTGGCGGTATCACGGTAATAAAAGTTAGGCTAATTATTAAAGAAATAATAGGAAATAAGAGTATCTAATTACGTTTTTTTTTTCCCCTGAGTTAAACATAGTCATCATTTCACAGTGAAAAGTGACATTTGAAGAGTATCAAATAATTGAAATGATCCATCTATTTATTCTCTATAGCTGATTATCCTTGCAGGACTGCAAGGGGCGAGAAGCAGAGTCCACCCTAAACACACCACCAGCCCATCACACCGCAACAGTTAATTTATTTGGGAAGAAATGTTGCCTGGTGTCTTGGATTAGCAGAACATGTTGGTTCTGTCATGTCAACTCAGTCAAATGTTAAGGCTGCTATGTTTGCATGCTCTCATTGTGAATGTATACTTAGTTGGTAAAGGTGGAGGACTGAATAATTTTTACTTAATGGAGGGGGGTCTGGGGGGTGGATTCTTAGAGGCTCCCTGTTATACTCAGCCCCGGCTCCAGACGAACAGAGGGGGGGAATCAACTTTTTGGGGGGCAAAATGAATCGTAGCTGAACATAGACAACACCAGTAGCCTACAAGCTACTTGTTAACAAGCTTAAGGTGCTGTATTGATATTAGCTAGCTAGTCATCTTTTAGCTAACTTTACCTGCATCCAACAGCTTTACTCAACTCATTCGGTTAGTTTGGGGGGGAAAATGTGAAAAGTTCTTTGCGTTTTGCTGCCATGATTCTAACACACCTGTGTATCTCTGCGCAGCAGCAGCAGGTCTCCTTCACTGCCGCACAGGTGTAAACCCAGCGCGAGCGTCGCAGCGCTCATGTTGCGTTTAAAGGCGGCTCGGAAAAATAGGTTACGACATGTTAACAATGGATTAAACAGTTTTAACTCCTGATAAAAGTGACAGAGAACACAGATATGGTAAGTGTGAAAGCCCCTACTGTATCAAATTGACAGAGGAATAACAGAGAGTTGGCCATTCTAGGGTACCCAGCGCATACAGCGTTCATGTTTTTTTTGTTTTTTGTTTTGCATCCAGACAGCTTCCCGCGCCCCCCCTGCAATGGCACAGCGCCCCCCTTAGGGGGCGCGCCCCACAATTTAGGAACCTTTGACTTAATGTAACTTTAATTAGCTTATGACTAATGATAAAGTTAATCTTGCTGTGCTTCTCAATCCTGATGCAATCACTGACTGTAACATTGCAGCTGTAGTTCTGTACTTCTCTTCTTTATTTAATTTAATTTCACAAAAAAATGGTAATTTAGTAACAATCAGTCAGAGCTCAAAGACGATTATTCTTAGCAAACAATGTTTAAACATCTGTTTTTATCCTTTTAATTATGAACTGTTGATTGTACAGATGTTTTCTACTTTTATTTGAATAACAAAGATTGACAAACATATTTATGTCTATAAGAGAAAAATGTACATTTAACAGATTTTAAAGTTGGATATAAAATCCAACAAATTTAAATTATTAATGAAACAATATTTGATTGTTTCATTAATATCAAGAATTAACAGGATTTTTTTTATTAACTGATAAATCTGCTTTAGTACCAAATATTGCTAGAAATAGGATTTGTTTGTAAATGTGCGAAATTTATTTTGAAAGAGTTCATACCGGAAACGGACAATTGCACTGTTTTACTTTACTCGAAAAGGCAGCTAAGCAACCTCCAGAGAAATAACATCAGGAGCTCCTTTTTCACTGTAGTTCCTTCCTAAAATAATGTCTTGTGTCCCGGGTTTCCAGTCTCTGAGGTGACCGGGATCAGCAGCAGCAGCAGGGATGGCGCTGGTCACCGTACAGCGGTCACCGACACCGAGCACCACCTCCAGTCCGTGTGTTTCTGTAAGTACTTGTCATCTGGATTGACATTAGTGTCAGTTAGTCCCAGCAGTTAGCCCCGCTTTTCCCAGTTTGTTGGTCATGTACATGGGAGGCTAACTTTTACAGCTGCCGGTATTTTACTGTAACATTAAAGGAAACTGTTTCAGTCATTCCACAGGACTAGAAGTTTGAACTTTAAGTTGTTTGGCTTTAGCACAGAATGCAGACTTGGGTTTATAGGTATATTAAAAAGTTATTTTTTTAAAACTTAGCTATTCATCGTTAGCATTATGTGGCTGATTCACTTCCTCCACTAGATGGAGTGTTGTCAGAGAAGTCTGTCTTAATAATAGTGGTTTTAAACTCTTTATTAGCTGCTCAAGTTGCTCTTACGCCGTAATCGTATATATATTTTTGGCCATATTAGCTTTCTTTGTGTTTCACCGTATTGACTTTACTGAAAAAAAAAAACAGCCACTGAAAGGTTGTGGGTCAGTAGAGCAATAGAGAGGAGGGTCGCTGCCCCGGAAAGCGGCTAACTGGTTCAGTCTTGTCAGTCTCTGTTGCAGGCTGTGAGGCCGTCCCGTTATCCGCTCTGACACTCAGCAGGCTCTCCAGCCTCCTGGCAGATCTAGTATAAATGTGCTGGTGTGGCTGCCAGAGATAAAAAAAAAAAACAAAACAACTTATCTCATGATTGTAACAAACTGTAAAATGCTGAAGGGGCAGCGCAAATCTGAAGGGCCTTACTGTAAGTTTAATTTATTTGGTGATGGAGAAAACCATCATTAGATGCTTCATGCAGTCGAGCTTATTACAATGGTGGCTATATGGCTATATTTATTTTTTACTTGCAATATGTCAGAACACATATTAAATAAATAAATGAATTTTGTATTTAGATTTGCATGGATCAAATGTTTTGACCGATAACCATTAACCATTATTACAAACAAAGCTAATGTAATGTTAAAATATGTTAAATTGAAAATTTTATTTTTGTTATTTCTATAGCTGATAACAAATGACATGTATTGTAACGCTGCAAGCTACACATTAAACTAATTGCATACATTTTCTCAATTATAATGGATACCACGCAGCCATTCCCCCCTTCTTTACAGAACTAATTGGAATGCCCTATTCCTTAGAAACTTAGGGTTAAAGGTTAAGAGATAAAATGGTATTCGGCTAAAGAGTAGCAAACGCTGACACTAGGGAAAAACAGCACCCTATGACAAACAAATGCATGTCATGCAGAGTTGATAAGATGCTAGAAATTGTGTTGCTTAAACTAAAACATTAAAAATGAACGAACAAACGAATAAAAACATATTAAAATATGCCGTAGTGCAGTTCTTGAGCTGAAACAGGAGGTTCAATATTTTTGGACAAATTTAGTGTGTTGACAAGGCAATTCCTGTTTTGCAGACTAATGGAGTTGAACCATCAGATGAAGGAAACATTGTCAGTGAGAGAGCAGAAGAGAGTGGTGTGAAGATTCATGTTTACCCCAAAATGTTCTCAGCTTCCTGTTGTTTATATCTGGAAAATATCAGGCGAAGAACGATAACGCGTTAAGCCAAAGGAACGGGTGCAATATGACTATTTCAGCAAAAGCTGCTNTATCCGCTCTGACACTCAGCAGGCTCTCCAGCCTCCTGGCAGATCTAGTATAAATGTGCTGGTGTGGCTGCCAGAGATAAAAAGAAAAAAAAAAAACTTATCTCATGATTGTAACAAACTGTAAAATGCTGAAGGGGCAGCGCAAATCTGAAGGGCCTTACTGTAAGTTTAATTTATTTGGTGATGGAGAAAACCATCATTAGATGATTCATGCAGTCGAGCTTATTACAATGGTGGCTATATGGCTATATTTATTTTTTACTTGCAATATGTCAGAACACATATTAAATAAATAAATGAATTTTGTATTTAGATTTGCATGGATCAAATGTTTTGACCGATAACCATTAACCATTATTACAAACAAAGCTAATGTAATGTTAAAATATGTTAAATTGAACATTTTATTTTTGTTATTTCTATAGCTGATAACAAATGACATATATTGTAACGCTGCAAGCTACACAATAAACTAATTGCATACATTTTCTCAATTATAATGGCTCATACCACGCAGCCATTCCCTCCTTCTTTGCAGAACTAATTGGAATGCCCTATTCCTTAGAAACTTAGGGTTAAAGGTTAAGAGATAAAATGGTATTCGGCTAAAGAGTAGCAAACGCTGACACTAGGGAAAAACAGCACCCTATGACAAACAAATGCGTGTCATGCAGAGTTGATAAGATGCTAGAAATTGTGTTGCTTAAACTAAAACATTAAAAATGAACGAACAAACGAATAAAAACATATTAAAATATGCCGTAGTGCAATTCTTGAGCTGAAACAGGAGGTTCAATATTTTTGGACAAATTTAGTGTGTTGACAAGGCAATTCCTGTTTTGCAGACTAATGGAGTTGAACCATCAGATGAAGGAAGCATTCTCAGTGAGAGAGTAGAAGAAAGTGGTGTGAAGATTCATGTTTACCCCAAAATGTTCTCAGCTTCCTGTTGTTTATATCTGGAAAATATCAGGCGAAGAACGATAACGCGTTAAGCCAAAGGAACGGGTGCAATATGACTATTTCAGCAAAAGCTGCTCTTAGTGGCATTGGGTTCAAAAGCCAAAAGTCATTCACCAAATGATTTTTTGGCGAATACGGATTTCAAAAGCGAGACACTGAAGCGATGAAGTGATTGTATATGCAGGGTACCAGCTGCTTGTCATGAGACCCGTTTCTGTTTGGGAGCAGCCATGTGAGCGCTCTTGTGAGGTGTCTGCTGCTGCAAGGGAAGGACGAGGCCGAAACTGTCAGGAGGAAAGTTGTCTGGAAAGCACTTCAGGGCTGACTCTGATTAGGCTCTTCAGTAGTTTTTATTAAAAATGTAGCTAAAAAGGCATAAAATACTTACATCTTTATTTAGATTTTATATGAACCCAAGACTCTATTTGACACCCTGTTTCCATTTATTCTGACCCTGATCCCTGTTTTAAAAACCAGATCGTTTTTTGGAAATATGACAGATTATGACCCCCTCCCCCTGATCTAACCAAAATGACCAATCAACTAAATTCTTAGTTGACTGCTCTGTTTCTTCATCTGGAAGCAGTTGTGCTCTGAATCGAGCCGACATTATTATATTTACTGACAGAGGTGAAAAGCTGTAGTTTAGTTAAACAGGCCCAATCAGCCAAGCAGTAACCTGATCCCGTCTTCTCATTCTCTTTATGACCACTCCCCTACTCTTGCATGTGGAGACATGGTAACTATGGCGATTAGCTCACACCTAACGTCTAATGGGATATGGTTTTAAAGCTATATGACAGGTGCATAGAGCTATATCAGTGTTATGTGTGAGTACGATTAGCCTATGGCTGTGCCTATAATCTGCTGAGAAGGCATTTCCTCAGGTGTGTTTGAACAGGAAGCATCTGCTCCAGTTCCTGCTGTGTATTCTGTTTGGAGCTCAGTTTGCTGATGCAGGGATCACCGTTCGGGCTGCTGCCTCTTCCAGGCCAGCTCACATCTGCAGCAGCACACACAAGAACGGATAAAATCGAAGCTTCGGCTCTTCCTGACCCAACCCACAGCTGCATCCAGCTTCCTCCATCTTCTTACCTCCATTATTATCATCTTTACTTTGTTTTCCTCCCCGTCTTGTGATTGAGACGGGGGGTTTTTCACAGCTAAAAATGTCTCTATTATGTTCGCTTTGGCCTGGTCGGAGTTGGCAAATTGATGCCATAAAGAGGAAGTTGTCAGATTTTTATTTTTATATTTTTTTGGAGGGATTACCGAAGCAGGATGGGATTAAAGCTGTGCTGGTTGCAGTGGTGGGGGGAGGGATGATTGCGTTTTGGAGGAGGAGGGAGCGCATGGTGTGGGGGTGCAGGGATGCTCAGCCTCTAAACGTCACTTAAAATACCAGCCTGGCTCTGTTTTATCTGATGGAAAAGCTCCATGCTGACACTCCACTCTTGCTGCCACCCACTCTAGCTCTTGTTTATTCAAGCATAATTGCATCTTGACACAGCATGTGATGGAAACATGTCGCCCAAATGTTTTTATTCATGATGATTCTGATTGTTCAGAAAAACACTGCTTCTGGTAGCCTGACATGAGGAGATGGAAGCCCTGCATAAATATTTCTGTGTACTTGTTCCTCTGCAGGAGTCGGGGAGTGCAGAGGATGACCGCCGCTCCCAGCCCAGGAGGTGAGAACATTCCCCGTTTGATCAGGTCACTGGGTGGAAATGGTCCGGTTTCTGGAGGAACATCCTGTTAAAAAGCTGCCAGTGCATGCAGACACCACTAGGGGGAGACTGCACATCAGCATTAATGTGTTGTTTTTTTTTCTTCTTCTTTTTAAGGGTTTCAGTGCATTATTACTATCATTGTTATTTAATTGTAGTTTTATAATCCACTTATAGACCAAGTTTAATTTTAGTTATTCAAGACCACAATGTTGCATTCGGGGTGTATCAAATGATGTGTCAATCAATTACACACTTTGATCGGGGATAACATTATGTCCTCTTTGCTGTGGAATCCTTTAGACACCTGAATGTGCAGCGGATCCTTTAAATCCTGTAGGGTTTCAAGTTGGGACCGCCGTCGATCGAGCCCTTTATTCCAGCTTGGTTTTGGTTGAGATCGGTGAACATTGGAGGCCAACTCACAACTTCAAACTTGTGTTAACACAAGTAACTACGCAAACCATGCCTGGGTTATTTCTGCATTGTGTCAGAGCGCATTGTCCTCCTCAGAGACGCCATCACAGAAATCTGCTTCCACCCTGACCGGTGTATGGCTATGCAGACTCTATCCTACACCAGTGGTAGTTTCCCCTGTCTGTTGGATCGAACAACACCGGCCAGTCCTCACTGCCCTTGTGCATTACTTATCCTTGACCCGGCTGCTGGTCAATGTCTTACTTTCAGGAGACACTGACCAATGGTCAGATCAGAAACATCCCACAACGCTGTAGCTTTGGAGATGTTCAATTCACATATTAGTAGTTATATTGTTCTTTCTGATCAGATTTACATGGTTCAATTTTAGGGAAATGCAACCAAATGTGTTTCTGTTTTCATAATCTGAACTCGGTGTGTTTATTATGTCTATATTTAGAACAAAATTTGCAAGAGTTTCGTAAAGCATGATTTTCATGTCATATTTGTGCCAAAGGAACAGCGAGACCTTAGTTTCTGTTACTTGTGCAAAGACAAATGGCGCCTTTGTATGCATCTTTTGTAAATATTTGGTTGGCCTACCAACGTCACGGCCTGTGGTTGATTTGCATAATGCAACCTGACAGTTGTGGCAGAGTTGATTTGCTTTTGACGTACGCAGCTAGATGGTCATAAAAGACTAGGATGTCAACACTGTTGTTCCTTTGTTTTGTTGCCCTTGGTGGCCCTGATGTTGCAGGGTCACTGCCCTCTTTAGATCTGTTTAGACATTACTTTGAAAAATGTTGTTTTTTCTTTTTTTTGCTCAACATCTATTTGGTGGTTTTTGTGCAAATGTGATATTTTTCAGAAATGCACAGGTTTATCATGGTTCCTGATCGCCCTGGAGTTGGTGCTTTGGGAGATTCTAGCAACAGTCATTAAAGAGGGAGTGGAACATGAAAGGCTCTGCAGCCTATCCTGGACTTTGTAAGGGTCTTTTGTTGACTGAGCTAACGGCTGAAGTGCTGTCTTCATAATCTAGATTTATCTTTTCACTGTATCCTGCTTTCATAGGTGCTAACTTATTTATTTTTACTGTAGTTATCACTAGACACTGTTGAATATAGCATACTATAAGACAGTAAAACTCTAAATGCTGAACTCAGTTTAACATCTTGGTTGTGAAGGCCTTCAGGTTAAAAAAAATGGTTTGTGGACAAAGTTTCTGTCCAGTCAGCAGGTTACAAACAACAAACTGAACTAAACAAATTACAGCAGCTTTCTTCAAAAATCCAGCAAGCTGCAGAAAAATGTATTTCAAGACTGCTGTGAGTCCAGACTCTGCAAGATTTAGTGCTATGAGTTTAACTAAGACAGAAACAGACATGTTTGATTATTATTTATTTATTTTAACTATTAATTGCTTTTTTATCCTTCTCGAGTTAGAACTGTTTACAGTAAAGAACATGAGTGAAATGCATTAGTAAGGAGCCTGCTGAGGCTCCCTTTGCCTTGCATGCTGGAAGGAGAGGTTTCAGTCACATGCTCTGTCATACCTCAGAGTTAATGTA
Organism: Poecilia formosa; assembly: GCF_000485575.1. Lineage (NCBI taxonomy): Eukaryota > Metazoa > Chordata > Actinopteri > Cyprinodontiformes > Poeciliidae > Poecilia > Poecilia formosa. Next base: position 223,786 of record NW_006800137.1, read on the forward strand.
CACTAACTGTCAGAGCTGGGAAGTGTTCATTCTGCACGCATGCATCAGACTGACGAAGGAATGATATTCAGCACCATTGGGAATTTACTCCCTATACAATGCAGAGATGTAGGAGAAAAACTGTTCAGATAACTGGAGTTTTCTCCTGCTGTATGAAGTTCTGCATATAAAGCCTCTCCACCCGGTGCTGTACACTGCAGATTAGCTGGCTTAAAAAAAAAAAAAAAGAGATTGCTACACTGTTTTTCTGGCTGAGAAGAAGTGGTAAGTTAGCATTCTGCTGGGAAAAGCTCAGGCAATCACGGTGGAGGTAAAAGTTCATAATGTAGTTCATCACCATTGCACCTTAGTCTACTTTTGCTCTATAGCAAACAAAGAAGGAAACGGTCTGATACTCTGAATGTATATTAGTGTGTATGCTATATATTGCTTTTCTAATCCTAAAACTGTAATAATAATTTTTAATAGGTTATTCTATGTTTTCTTAACTCTTGTATAAATATCGGGGGAAAAAACACAGTGAGCATTGTTTTCATACCGCCCCATGCATTTACACAAACACACACATTTATTTTGATTAATACAGAAGTTTAGATCCGTGAAAAAACCTTTCAATTTTTAGATTTTATTTGCCAGCAATATTCTTCTAAGGATAAGAACTGATACAAATTGACACGTTTGTTAAAGAAGTGTATTATCTGTAGTGCATAATATACTGTAGAACTCAATGTGGGATTATTGCTGATATAACTCCTTTCTTTAACATGCCCTGATAGACATTAGAACCCCATATGGTCTCAATTATCGGTTGAACTCATACCTTTGGCGAGTGTATTCAAGCACTCTCACACACGCACGTACACACGAAACACACAAGGCCCCCACTTCACACTGTAAAGTATTTTACAATTTGGCTCAGTTACCCGGCTCCACATTTCAGATTCACTTTAGCGAAGAGCAGGGTGCAGCCAGAGGTCTTGCTGTGTGACCTCTGATGTGTATTACATGAGAACTTGGGTCCAATTAGCTGTGCAGGCCCCACCTCGCATCGATGGTGCATGCCAGTAGGGCCCGCTGAGACCAGGGGGGACCTTCCCCCTGCAGTGCAGAGTTGTTGTTTTTTTGTCTCTTTTTCTCTCTCTCTTACCCAGGCAGCTACTGAGTGACTCTTGCACTGCCTGTCTTTGTGTCAATGTCTCTTTTGCACACAGACGCACTCAAACAGCTGTCTCTCTGCCCCCCTGCACCACGCCTCTGAAGTATAGTGTTGCTGCAGTGCAATAATGAATCTCTCTCTCACTCACACACACACACACATGTAGAGACATATACTTCTGCTGCCTCGGGGCTAATACTGTCAAGGACAGAGTTGGCAAAAAGGTGTTTTTTTTATTCAATGTGCTGCAACCATTTTCTTTTTGCTGAGTAAACATTTAAATGAACAGTGAAAGCAGTGAATCGAGTTTTTCTGAATCCTCACCTTCCTGAGGATAAACTGCTGCAGGAATGTGCCCAAAACACATCAGATTGTCTGTTTGTATTTGAATGCTGGGATTTCCTGAAAATGACCTTTTCAAATGTTTGTGTGTATGCATATTTATGACCCTTTAGCATTGCAACAATAAAAAAAGGCCACTTATTAAGATTTTTTTTTTTTACGGCTAAGTAAAGTAGCTAATGTGATTTCTAAGATTTACACAGAAATAATTTATTGGCTCATTTGTCAGGTTTACTTGCCTAAAAAAATACTTTAAATATTGCAGTTGCCATCTACTGCAGCAATGTGTGGGGTGATCTGATATCTCACGCATGAATTGCATCAGTAATGTCTAACTTGTTTAGTAAACAGTTCCTAAGGTGATATGTAAGCCAAAAATACAGGCTCCTCCAAGCTCCACCTTGTCTATTAGCCTTCCCTCACCCTGGGTGTCCATTGTGTCCATGCTGTGCAGCATTTCACGTCATCATATTGTTTGATTAGTTCTGTTTGCCCACAGCAATAATCAGGGTTTGTTTGAGATATTTAGCCCGAAGCATCAAGAGGCTCTACAGCAAACAAACCTGATTCATTGTGACTGCACTTAGTCATAGGTACTTGCCTAACAAGTCTTTGTATTGTTCTGTATCCATGTTATGGGAGTCGTCCAGCAGCTCCAGTGCCAGGTGCGCACAGGCAGAGCAGGTTAGTCGGGCCAAGAGTTTAAAGTGGCTGCTGCCAGAACAAGAAGAGCAAGCAGCACTAACGATCACTCCGACAGAGGAAAGCTTCTTAAACACAGGCTGCTCCTGTGCGGACATGCCTGTTTGGGTTTAAAGGTTTTTCTCTGTCATTTGCAGCTTTCTGTCTTCCTTTAGTACACCTGCTGTTTAACACGGAGCCCTCCCGCCATTATTGTCCACACTGGCAGTTTTGCATTAAGCGGATGCGGTTAGACTAGCATGGATTGCATTTGCACAACATGTCGATTTAATTGGAATGGGTCCAGCACCTTGCAAAAGTATTCATATCCCTTGATTTTTTTTTCTCCCCCTCTGTAACCATGAACCTCACTGTATTTTGCAGGAATAATAGCCATAAGCCTGTGGTTTTGTATATTTAAAGACTGAAAAATTTGCTCTTATTTCTTTGAAACATAGGCTAATCTGTGTCAGATCGAGTGCTGTTTGTTAATATCAGTTTCAAATCTTGTTAGTCTGTTGAAGTTATGAATTAACTTTGATTTTACCTCTGACTGTATGTTTAGTGCCATTCTGCTAGAACAGAGGTGGGAAATCCTGGTCCTCGAGGGCCGGTGTCCTGCAACTCTTAGATGTCCAACACACTTCAATGAAATAGCTGAATCACCTCCTAAGTGCAATCGAGTTCTCCAGAGTCCTGCTAAGGACTTCATTATTTGACTCAGGTGAGTTGAAGTAGAGATGGATCTAAAACTTGCAGGATACCAGCCCTCGAGGCCTGGATTTGGCCCCCTATCAGGTTTCCTTCCATTTTGCCACCAACTTTACCCAGTTTCACTTTCCCTGCTGAATTAATCACAGCCACGACTTTCTCCCATATGCCCCTAATGTTCCCCATCAGGCCTCTGAAGCCTTCACAGATGAGCTGTATTTACACTTGTGATAAAATCACACACAGGTTCACTTTGATTAAACCACAGAAGCCAGCTCAGCTCTACCTTCCTCCTGTGGTCCCAAAACCTGCATGCTAGCTTAATTGGTTAAGTTGCATGCTTGTTTCTCCTTTGTCTTTCTATGGTGTCCTGTGATGGCCTCTCCAGTGTGTAGTCACAGTGACCCTGCGAGGTAAGCTGGTGTGTAGACAGTTGGTGGATGAATGGTGTCTGAGCAAGGCCCTGTCCACACAGACAAAATTTCAGGTGTATCCACAAAAGTATTTGTCGTTTATTGACCTTCCTTTTGTTTTGTGTTTTTTTTTTTTCCAACTAGTGAGTCTTTTTCATCTGGCCGCCTTGAGAGCTTATTGGTTCTCCAAGGTTAAGAGCCCACATCACAAGTGGGTGGGATAAGTAGCTGGTAAATATTTAAACTGAATGTGTTGCAGTCTAAGCTATTGTGTGGTTTGTTTTTCATCTCCTGGACTCATTTTATGAGCATTTGAAATCATAATTGCTGTTTCAGCACTTTTTTTTATCACAGCACCTTAAAAACCTTTTGTAATTTAGATTATGAATCTTTCTAAATGAAAGGGGAGTGTGTTTATAGTATAACATGGTGCCAACAGTAGCTTATCTTCAGCTCGGGGGTTATGCTAAACATCTGGCATCAATCACGGACTTATCAAGCAGCAGAATGCTGGAGATTCCACACACACACACACAGACACACACACACACACGCACTCACGCATACATGCACCCACACGCACACACAGGTTGACCTGAATGCCTCTGCCCATTCCCTGGAAGTGACAAAAGGGAAACACGCTGCGAAAGGCGGTTGTGCAACTGGCCTGAGGCTCAGCTAAACACCACAGCACGCTCTCATGTTACGAGTCCTCAGAAAAATAAGTTTCCACTGTGCTGGTAAATTTGATGACACTAAACAAGACCGCATGACAAGAACACTTAATGTCTGTTTGCATGTTCAGCCCGCTGCTTGAAGTTTTTCCCAGACCCAATGTGTGACAGAAGCAAAGCGCAGCAGGTGTAGCTGCGTTTGTTTTATCTGTGGCGTGAGAACACCAGGACATTGTTACAAGTTGATTTAATATTTTTTCTAAAATATTTATGCTAGTGCATCATGGAAACATTTTTAATGATTATAGCACTATTGTTAGTTGGTGTTTATCTGACTTCGATGGAAGTAATAAAGTCAGTGAATAATCCCGCCCTTTAATCTTATGGTAGCATTTTATAATGAAGGATTCTGTCATTTATTATTTTGGTGTTGTAAAGTAACTTCCTGGTCATGACAAAATCGCTTTGTGCTATTACCTGTATCAACAATGCATCATCATATCTAGGTGTAATTTCCACCTCTAGTTATAAGTCACGTAGAAAACAAAACGTCAGTGACTACTGGAAATGTCGCACTGAGTAAAATTAGAAACTTGTGTTAAAGTAAGAAGGCAAAAACACAATTGTTCATTGACCCAGACCTCACAGAAAACTATAACAGCATCCTGGAAAGCACCAACTCCTGAGCCAACGTTTTTTTTTTTTTTTTTTTTTTTCTGTAGATCAGAAAACTGTTAGCATTCCTAACAGTGATCCATTTCATTGGGTCAGACTTATGGTGGATAACTTCTCCGATGGATTATTTTCAAACTTGAGCTTCTCCCTCAGTGTTCTGACGCCCAGCTCCACCAGCTAGTCAACAGGTCGTCTGCTGCAGGTGGTTTTGGTTTACAGATTAGGACACTTGGCACACATTGGTGTGAAAATAATGAAGGCTGGGGTTTTACTGTGTTTTCATATTACTGTCAGCTTACATAAAACCACACATGCTGGCACGCCTGTGGAAAGTAAAATGTCGAATTGGCCATAAAAGGAGACCAAACATTACATCTCATGGAGTATCTCAGTTTATAAGTGAGACAACTATGATGTAGGAGTCTATTGGTCCAAGAGACTTCCTCCAACCCCAGTTCTTCTTCTCTTCGTCCAGGATTGCACATGCTCACTGCTGCAGTGGCTCAATAAGTTGAGTCTGTTTCTCATTTGTTCTCTTCCCTTATGTAACTAAACCACAAGGTTTGTGTGTTATGGGAAATGGGTGGAGGGACAATTGAAGTCTGACTGCAACCTCTAAAAACCCCATGTGGATTTAATTCACTATATTACATTATCACAATTATAATTACACCCCAAATTGACTCCCTCTGTTACCAAGGCACTCGATCAGCTGATTGACTGTTGGTAACATCATCGCATAAAGGATTTGTACTTAATCAATAGCTAACATACCCCTTATTATTATTTTTTTAACTTTTGTTTGAAGTACGGTCTTTCCAAAGGAGGGATGTTTTTTTTTTCAAATCTGAAAAGTGTGGTGTGCACTTGTATTTATCCCATTTACTCTGATATTCCTCAATAAAATTTAGATTCAACTTATTCATTTGGAAGAGTCTATCAGGGTTATGTTAGCAAGGAATATACCAAGATTTTAACATCCCACTGAGCATTTTTCCAATCCATCATCAGAAAATAAAAATATAAACACAGGATTTTGGCAAAGTTTTTGAAGAGCCAGTTCTGCCCCTGCCCCTGTTAAATAAACATTTTCTGTAGTTGCAAAACTTACTTGATTCATTAGGGGAAAAAAGGTATAATTTCTTTTTCTTTTTTTTTTCAAGATTCCTTAAAATGTAGCTTTATTGTAAAGTTTCTAACATTTGTAATTTTAAGATTTTTCAATGAGTACTTCCCATATTTATGAAAGTAATATAAAGGCTTGCTGAAAAACTAAAGCACCTAGTTTGCAGCTGAAAAACAAATAGCATAATAAAAACTTGTAAGGATTAGTATCAATCTGTTGTAGAATTTTGCATTCAAAAACTGTTGTGTTTATAATTTAAGCCTTTATAAAAAAAAATGTAATCATTTACGCTTAAAGTTAATGAAAGACATGGTATTCGAGCCGACATCAGGGGTTTACGAAACAAAAATGATAAACGAAAACTGTTAGAGCCTATAAGAGATTGCAATAAATTCAGACCTACAATAAAATGGTTTAAAATAAAATGTGTTTGTGTGAATGGACAAAGTCAGAGTCCTGAACCCAAACCACTCCAGTCATTTGACACTTTAATGAACTATAGATCAGCAACAATGTGACATGTGGTAAACTACCCAAAGTATTTTCTCCAAAGTATTCCAGATAAGAACACAGTGAATCAAAGAGGAGGAACTAGACGGTATAATAAATCTCGAGCGTAAGCAGCAGCCTTGCGATTGTTTTGTGAAGAGCTGTTTTGCTTTATCAGTTGTCCATGCTGAGTTCCTGCGCTGCTGGGTGTGGGCGGGGCTTCCTCCTTCGTCTCCTCATTGGCTCCTCGTTTTTCCCAAAAGCACATGGGCGATGCTCCGCCTCCTTTCTGACTTCTCCACTGAGAGTAGAGTCAACCAAGTCATATGTCTCAGTACTGTATACGGTGACGGAGTTTCTGATGTAACAGAAATGAAGTATGTCGACAAAACGCCACAGGAGTCCGTCTGATATTGGACTTTTTTTTTTGGAAATGATGGACAACCAGACTCAACTTTCGGCGACAGGGAGACACAGCGCAACATATGGTTTCCCTGTTTAATTTATTGCAACAGAGTTTACGGCTTTTCTTTTTTTTCTTTTCCGGTACTGTTTTCGGGGAAGATTTCGCCACTTTTTCACAAGAAAACTCCACTCGCTTGAACTCTTTGGTTGTGGGAGCACATGACTGTGAAAGAGGAGCAGAAGCTTTTCCTCCAACCGAGAGCACCTGACGCCTCTTCTCCTCCTCTCCTTCACCCGACCCTCCACCCTCCAGCCACCGACATGACCCTCGGAACGATGTCCGGCTCTGAGAGCTCTTCGGCGGTCAGCTTCTGCTCCTGCTGCGGGGCGAAGATGGTGCCCTACTTTAACGACGACGCCGTGGTGTCCAAAAATCAAATCAACCAGTTGTAAGTTCAATCAGAGGCAAAGCTGTATATCATCCCCTATAGTTGGAATGCGGTCAAGTTAAATGAATTAAATGAAACTGGACAATTAGTTGTTCAGTGTACTACTTAGATTTAAATCAATTTAGATTTGGATAGTTTTAAAGTGAAGGCTGACTTTTTTCCCTTATTAATTTTGACACAATGAGCTGTTGCATATAACAGTTTTGCAATATGAGAGCAGACCATTTCCTGATGATGTAGTAGCCTTTACTCATCCCTGAGCTTCCTTTTGACCTAACAAAGACATATTGGTGCTCCCCAGGTCCAATGAATCATCCAACCTGTTGAAGGAATTCAAACACACTTAATAAAAGGATGTTTCATGACTAATTCTGTACTTTTTATAAGCAGTCATCATCTGATTGCCACATCAAGAGATTATCAAGGGCATTTTCTGCCCCCATCTCTTTGTTTGTCTTTGGGTGGAGGATATCGTTTGATCTTGAAACTTGCAATAGTTGTTAAATGGAGATTAATGCCCAGTCTTGCTCAACCTGTGACTCACTGTTTGATAATGTATTGTGGAGACTAAAATCATCTGGAGAGCATGTCACTCAGTGAAATCCTAATAGACTAAAGTCACAGACCTGAACATTTGAAACTACTTTGGCTCTGTAATAGAGCAGCTGTAGGCTTATCTCCAATCCTGCTGTGTCTGCAGAGGTCAGTGTTTGTTTTTGTTGGAGATATGTAAGAAATGATTTAGTTGATTTGTACATGTGGTCTGCCCTTCAGAACAGATCAAAGGCTAGCATGTTCCAACATTTCCAAACACTCCTGCAGTGCTGGCTCTGATAAGCCTCACAAACTTGGAGAACCACAAATGAAGAAATCGGTAAAAAAAATATTGGTGTGGCAGTTTTTTATCAGCACAAACTCGTTTCAGGTGTATTGTATGGGGCTTTCAGTAGCCTTTTGCTGTTACTTTCATGGAATCGATGCGACGCAATCGTGTGTCACAGTGGCATTGTTTTTCAGCTGTTTAACTCGTGATGTTGTGGTGTGGTGGTTGAGAAAATTGGACATTTAGCGTTTATTGGGCCTGCAACCGGCTTTTAGGGAAACTTCTTTTTCTCTAAATGCGAGTTTGATTAAGGTCGGTTTATGGGAAGACGCTGGAGCAAGACACGCCATGTACTGGCAGTCACATGTTTGCAAAGCAGCAGCAGATGTGAGAATTTAAAGTGCGCTTGTTCCAAATATGCTGTTTTGTTTTTACGTCAGAAATACTTTACGTTGCACTTTGATATATGGTTTGTTTAAAAGTTAGTGACGTTTTTTTCGTAGTGGAGTCTACGCTCTGTCCACCTGCTGCAGTTCTCACCTGTTCTATATTCCTTACTTAATCTACTGGAATAAAAGCACTTAAGTTGCATGCTCAGCTTAGGAAACTGAGCATGCAAGTTTCCTAAACCTAATAACTCAGGTTTTGAGTAATGACGTACTCAAAACCTGAGTTATTAGGTGGAATAATGTGCAAGCAGCACCTTTATTGGTAATTACAATCCCAGGGTCTGCCCCTGGAGTTAAGTGTTACCTGTGATTCCTTTGCATCCGGAGTGTCAGTATCATCCTGCCAATTTTAGAAATACCCATGAAACCTTTCTTCCGCTTCACCTGTGAGGTTGTGTTATTGTGCGCAGCTTCCAAGGTAAACAGAAAAAGCCCCAGTGAGGAAGTTCAGAAAATATTCTGAGGAATTTCAGCCACTGCTTAAAAGGTACCAGTGCTTGCTCCTCCTTGTCAGTTCCTGCAGCGCGTGTGACGCATCACAGGCTGCAGGGTCTGCGGACATTTTAGATTTTCTGATGTTCTTCACCGTGTCGAGCAAAAATCAGTGTTTGTGTTGCAAGTCAACAGTTAATGGAAGCTATTTTTAGTTTGACCTGGTTTGACAACTCTCTCTTTATCACCCTCCTGTACCCACTTCTCTCCATCTCCTGTTGGTATTTAACTAGTTTGTTTTTGTTTATTTTCAGTCCTCCTTTTTTAGTTACGTGGACAATATACAGTTTTATTTATTTGTCTTCCAGTCATAGTGGTTGTTGCATATTCTCCATTAGGCAGGCACCTCTTGTGTTCGCTATGGGTTGTATTTGCCTCGGGTTCAAACTCATAAGGCCACAGCAGGGCCTGCCACCGTATAGAGCCAGGCCCTATATATATCCCGCTCTCTCCTCTACACAGTGACTAATATGGGCAGGAGCAGGAGGAGGGGGTCACCCAGTTATCTGCCCACTATGCGGTGTGGTCCTTACATAGTGAGGATTGTGTCTGGCCGTTGCCCTAACAAGCCTGCCACCTCACTTCGGTCCAGAGCCGGGGTTGGTTAAAAGCCAAACGCATGACCCGCCCATTCTGGACTGACTGGTCTTCTTTCTTTATCCTTCACCCTGGAAAGCCTGCTGCTCCTTTACACACTGCATATGTGGAGAGCATTTTTAATGAACTTGGTGCCCTCTTCCCATCCCCTGGAGCAGGAGACCATGGGATATTCTTGCATTGGGAACAAAAATTACTTTATGGCTAAAACTAACAATTATTTTAGTAAATGATTATTCTATTAATTGATCAGATAGGGAAGAGAGCACATTCTGCAGATTTACCACTTAAGCCTTTTTTTTAACAGTGTTGGAACACATAGAAAGAGGCAAATAAATATTTCAATTCCTTTTTTAAATAAACACCAGGTGACGCTAAACTTATGCAACTTGAGGAGTTTTGTGTAGAATATGTTTGCAGACAGTTTTTTTTTCTAAAATGCATAATTTATTTAATTCTTAAAAGACTCCAACATGTAGATTTGCTGTACAGTTTATTATTTCTGCTGAGTATGTTTTTTTTTTTAATGTCCTTTTTTTTGAGGCTGTATGCTTAAGTTAATGATGAATCAATTACTAAATTAGTTACTGATTATTTCAACAAACAATTCATAACAGTTAATCGTGATATATTTCCAAACAGACCAATTGATATTTTTGTAAGTCAAATAAATATGTATTGCATTTCTTTCAGCCAGCTGGCCAACAGTGAGCAACAACATATAGAGGGGGACTTTTTAGCTTTAACTTTTTTTTTTTTTTCTTTGAGCCTTGAAACTGCAAGTTTTAAATAACTATCAAACTTTTATCCTTATTTTGGGTTGTGGGTACATAATTCAGTCCCACTTGTATGAAAGTGGAGCTGGACACTGTTTACAGAAGTTATGCTAGTAATCCGCATTTATCAAACAGGTTATTGTTCTTTATCTTTGTGCCATCTCCTCGTGTCCACACAGTCAAATTCATGTTCCTCTCAGTCTGCAGCATGAAAACAATCTCAGTGCTGAAGTGCATCAGTGCGCCTCCACTGCTGTGTCACAGAGAGGCCTCTCTGTACAGTAAGGCGACTGCTCTGATGAATACAGTCTATCAATAGCTGGGACTTTTAAAGGACTGCTCTATTTTTAACCCTTCATTCGAGAGTCTGTCACAGCCGTCACTTCTCCGAGCATCCAGCTTACGTTTCGCTTTCCCTGTTTCTTTCTGCAGGTGTAAAAGCGTATGTATGCGTCTCCATGGGATATTTCCAGAGAGAGCAGGAGTATTGCATTACAAATGACATTGCCCCGTAACCCAGTTTATGCGCGGCCGACGCCAAGTACAGTACATTAGTCAGGAGCGGGACCGCAGCAGGAGATAATACAGTAGGGGCAGGAAAAGGACGGAAGATAAAAAGTGGGACAAACTTGCAGGAAGTAAAGGAAAATATGTGAGAGAGAAGAGAGAGAGGAAACAGCTGGGTCAAGGGTGGGTGGGTTATGGGAAATGAGCTCAGCACAAAGCTGTGGTTTTGTTTTCGCTCCCATGTGTCTGTTGTCTCCAGATTATCACCAAACTCAGGAAGGTTTACTGGATGGAAGAGAAATGAAGTGGATGTCAGGAAGTGGAATTGACTACATCACCATTCTTATTTAACATTTTTTTTTAAAGTGACATAAACCTGACCGCTTGAATGTGGTTCATTGAGTGCATCATCGCAGCCAAAGGCTAAATGCTTTATTCATCACTGTGGTTTACTGTCGCATAAATCCTCCTAAACACGTCACAAGAAGCACGTCAAATATCTTTACTTGATGTCGTCACCTGCAGCCGATGACACCTGCTGAATTGCGCTTTACGCATGTGTGGTCTCATTAGTTCCTACACCCGGAGGCTACGAAACCAATGTTTTTTGTTTTTTATTCCAAGTGGAACCGGTCTGTCTGCTCCATGAATCAGATTGTGCTCTTGGTCCAGTAGCAAGTAGTACGGAGAGAGAGCTGCAGGGTAAACTCTAATTGCATTTGACGTGTTGAAAATGTCGTCATCGCTGGTTGAGTCGCTAGAATATTCAGCAAATAACTGGAAAGGAAGTCCGTTTCTAGTCAAATCAAGTTTATTTGTGTTGCACATTTCAGCAACAAGACAGTTCCAAGTGCTTTACATCATAAAACCATAATACAGTTACAATTATGAAACAAGAAATTGATGTTGCATTTTGTCCAAAATCATCAAGTTTCTGTAAAAACGATGACAGTTTAGCTGGTTAGCGTGGACGAGGCTGCTCGAGTATCTGTGCATAGAATCAGAACGGCAGCTTCTTGTTATGGAATCCGTTTGAAACTCCAAAGAAGTCTATATTGTAAAGACGGTTCCATCCATCACTTTCTCTGAGGTAAAGCTAGAATGCCAGGAATGCTGCGTCTGCCGGCCAGATTGCAACACCTTACTCCACATCTCTAATGCAGGATTGTTGGTCCCGTATATACCGTAAGCACGAAAAGGCCTGTTTTATAGGTGTTATGGGGTGACTCATGCATTCCCAACATGCTGTTTTAAGTTTAGTGTAAAACCCTGACCTCACTCCATGATGTGTCCTTCTCAGCGAAGTGACCTCAGTCACACTTAATAAGATTAGTGAAGAACCAAGCCCGTTTTCATTCAGGCCCGCTCTTATCTTGTGGAGGAGGAGCTCTCTCTCTTGCACCATCTTCCCTCTTGGACCCCTGCTCTCCTCCCAGTCTTCCTCCCCGTCCCTCCCTACTGGCAGCTGTTAGCGCCGTTAGACTCTGTCAGTGTAATCCAGCTGTGCGGAGGAGCAGGGAACATTGTGTTCCGAGTTCACGTTGGGGCTCGGGTCTTGTTTTGCCAGCATCGGCGTGACGATGCTGGGGTTTTGGGAGGCACGGCCCACAGGGCTGAATGGCGCATTGTCACCCGTGACAAAACCGGCCCTATTACCGGTCCAAAGCCCACGCTTGTGTCTTTTTGTGAAGCGAGGGACTGCATGTGCGGAGGATTACAAACATGGTGATCTTTAATGGTCACTTAAGTTCCACCTCAGATTTGTAATGTGATTAGATCGAGTGGCGTTTCAGCTTCCTGTCTGCGTCTCATTTTTCTTCGTTCTGTTCTGTTCCAGCATCAGTGAGAGTTTCCTCACAGTGAAAGGTGCAGCCCTCTTCCTCCCCAGGGGGAAAAGCCCCACGTCCAACTCTGCACCTCGTATCAGCCAGCGCAGGAACAAGCATACGGGTACAGACTTGTGCGCACACACACACACACATCTCCAACACACACACGAAACACAGCTGCAGTTTCTTCAGATAACTGAACTCATTTGAAAGAGTTTACATTCAAATATTTTCTGCTAGTTGTGTGTGGCAGGGTTCATAGGTGTGCTTGAAATCCTTGAAAATACTTGAATTTCAATGAGATGTTTTCAAGGTTTGGAAAGTTCTTGATTTCTGTATAAGGTCCTTGTAAGTGCTTGATATTCAAGCTGCACAGTCTTGTAATAAAGTGCAGTCTAATGTTTGGTTTTAACTTTAAACAGCGTTTTACAAACTTGGTCTTTTTAATCAGATATTTTTGTACCCCTAATAAAAATGCATATTTCTCCTCACTGTCTGAAGTTGAGTCAGACTAAATTCTTCTTGCTTTAGGTTTTCAAATTTAAATTTGTGTAAAATTAATTAAATTATTTTTTTAATTAATATAATTTTAATAATTTCCAACAGTGTTTCTATTTGCTAAAAGCTAGAAAACAAAATACTTTTTAAGAGATCTTTTGTAACTTTATTTGTATATTGTGTTTAAGCATTTAAATAGTTTCTGCCTAGAAATAGACTAATATGGAGGAGACTCTCTTATGAATTCCTTCCTCAGAGGAATGACACATTGCCATGGGTTTTATGTTTCTCTTTGTTTTCTAATCCTTGGATTAGCATCCAAAATAAACTGAAACCAAAGCTAATTGTCTAAAACTTTCTTTTTCTCCATCCTGCAGGCGACCTCCAGAAACATCTTCAGACCATGTTCACTGTGCTGCGGCCTGAGGACACCATCCGACTGGTCAGTAACACGCCACCTCAAACCACCTCAAAACCAAACATCCCGGCACTGCGGCAGGCTGACAGTACGATCAGTCACAGCGTACGTCAGTGTCGGGTTTCACTTCTTTGTTGGCTGCCATAAAGAACTGAAACTTGGCTTTGGGTGTAAACCAAACGCAAGAAAAGACAATGCTTGGAGAAAAGAGGGGTAGTACATCTACTCGTCCTTCACACTGCAGCGGGGGATTAAAAGATGGCACAAACCTTGTAGTGAAGTTTACAATGCGCCTCTAAGCCAGTGCTGTGTATGAAATCAAAACAAAACAAGTCGTTTCTCACGTCTTGGTTACTGTTTTCCATCTGTCCTCGCAGGCAGTGCGTCTGGAGAGCGCCTACCCTCAGGTGACCCGCTACATGGTGGTGGTCTCCACCAACGGCAGGCAGGATACAGAGGAGAGCATCGTGCTCGGCATAGACTTCATCTCCTCGGATAGGTCAGCACCATGGCAACAGTATACCACTATGGTTTTAGTGTTAGGACAACAGCTCAGCAGAGACTTCAGCTCGTTTCGAGGGTGCAGCTCTGTTTTCCATCCCTCTGTGCTTCTTTACATTGGACTTTCCTCCTGTACCCATAAAGCACCAGTTTTCAGTCATAAATGTTTCTGCTGCCCATCATACTAACCAGTGATGTGTTTATTGATGTCTCCCTGCAGCTGCTGCACGGTGGGGCTGGTTTTACCTCTGTGGAGCGACACTCTGATTCACTTGGACGGAGACGGGTAAGTCGCCACACCTACGCCATGCTTCCTGTCGCTGCCACCCCCCCATACCCACTGACTGCTAAGGACTGTGTTTTAACTTGCAGGTCTTACTTGAAGCTCTTCTGCTTACACGGCGTCTTGTCTTATAATCTGTTAATTCTGTGTCTCTGCAGAGGCTTTAGTGTGTCAACGGTGAACAGGGTTCATGTCTTCAAGCCGGTGTCGGTCCAAGCCATGTGGTGAGTAACTTCTGTCTTTAGAACACACTGTGCTGCCCTTTTTGACTTTGACCTGCTTCAGTTTTCTTTCTTATCTTCCTTCTTCTTTTTGGTCTTGCTGTTTCTCAGTTTTCCGCTCCTCTCTCGTACACATGCCAGTGCAGACTCCTCATTTCCTCATTTTGTTATCCCTCTGCTCTTCCTTCTTACTTCAACATCCTCTCATTGAACCCCAGCTCAGCACAGCACAGCCATGTCTCCAGACAAAGCTTTGATCATTCTTCTGGTGTCGGAACATTGAACATTTGTACTCCGTCTTCAGGCTCATGGGGAAATCTTCCTCTTTTTGTTGCCGCCAGGTCCGCCCTGCAGTCGCTGCACAAAGCCTGCGAGGTGGCTCGCTGCCACAACTATTACCCAGGGAGCCTGTTCCTGACCTGGGTCAGCTACTACCAGAGCAGAGTCTCTTCCAGCCAGTTTTGTGTCAACGAATGGAACGCCATGCAGGATGTCGAGTCGCACCGTGCCAACTCCCCCATCCTCTTCACAGACCTGTGAGTGGAACAGAAGCATAAACTCTGAAATCTGAAATGGATTCACAGAAACAAAAAGTTTTTGTTTTTTTTTCTCTTAATGAACTGTATTATACGTAGAGTTTTGCAGAAGTGTTTATGTAGCTTGAATGTTTTGTGAATTTGTCACATTACAACTGACAGAAAAACAGTTAAGTGGTAGCTCTGGAGGAGCTGCAGAGATTCCACAGCTCAGGTGTGAGAATCTGATGACAGTTCATTGATTAATTGCATAAAAAATGCGCAGATTTTCCATTTAACCACATAGGAATCAGAATGCATTATTGTTATTGTACTGAAGGACAACAAAAATCACTTACTTTATTAGCCATTATAATTAACATTGATATGTGGAAAACTCATTTCTTTCCGTTTGACTTAAAATCAGTACTGTGTCGGGGTGATCTTCTCATCTTTTGGATTAAGTGATTAGTTGGATAGCAAAAGGTATTTAATAAGAGTTTGTCTGAACCAGGTGATGCTAAAACTGTCAATGAGTTCTGTGTTGAACACATTTACATATTGAATGCAAAATGTAAATATTTACACTATTTTTTTTTCACAATCCTTTCATCACACTTAATCACTAAAGTCACTAAAAGCTCACTAATTGAGTGAGCTTTTAATTTAATGCATGCCACACTTTTTTAGGAAAAAAGGATTCATGTTAGTTTAGCACATAAAATTCTATTAAACTAAGTTCTGGTTATAATACAATAAAACGTAGAAAAATTCATGGACATTCTGTAATGTAGGCGTTTCCTCTGTGAACTTATGAAATACGCAGTATTTCATAAGTTCACAAAGTGTGGGAGCTATCATTAGAGCGGCGGTGTGAACTCTGACCCCGACACGTGTAAATGCATTTCAGAGGCACTTTTTAGGAGAACATGATTCGGCTTCAAGGAAAGACGGGGGAGTTTCTCTGTAGCTGGCCAGTAGATTATGCTTTTCTGATGGGTGGAAAGTTCTGATCTTCATTTTGCCCGATACTGGCCATAAAACTGTTTTCTAAAGAAAGAAACCTTAGGAAGTCAAGGAATGATGCCCCATGTCTTTTGCTAACAGCAGGGAATTTCCCGTCCGAGCTGCTGGAGTCACACGCCCGGTCACCGAGTCGCAGCGTCTCTCTCAGCTCACAGACCCTCAAGTGTTGAAAATAGCTGAGCCATTCGCTGGCTCAATTTACTTTTGGAAAAAATGAAATCCAGACGGAGCCTCTGGAAGGTAGACGGGGAACGGACGGAGGCAGGTGGCAGGCAGAGTTTAATGAGTTTGGCTATTTACTTTCAAACCTGACAATAAAAAAAGTGTGTGTTTACCACCTGCCTGACCAGAAACACTCGACGCCCTTTGCCCTTAGCAAAGGCGTGCTTGCCCTTGAATGATCTTATCGTTCATGTCACACGTGCAGTTTATGAGTCTCCGTCGGATAATTTTTATTTATTTATGTTTTCCACACGGAGGCGGCTGCCAATGCTCCACGGGCTGCCAGTGTTTGTTGACACATCAGCTGGTTTCCCGGTAAAATCCGGGGAGGTTTGTTTTTGTCTTCGACACGCAGGTTTTACTGTTATTACCTGGAGGCCTCTTATCTAGCTTCAGTTCAAGGAAGCAGTATAAAATTTCCACACTTCAATAGAACCACTCCTTGTATCGTCACTTACTGGACACACACTCTGACTGGGTTTGTTTTTGTTCCTCACACTGTTTCCATGTTCAGCTAATAGCCAGACACTGTTGGAACCTCTGCAGGCATGTCAGGGCTTGTTCCGAGGTTAAAGTTTCACTGGATGTTTGTCGCTTTAGTTTTATTTCTTGATAAGCTTACTTGTGTATTTGTGACTCTTGCACACTCACATACACTGTTGTATGGTATGTTAAATGAGGAATTCATACTCAAGAAGTTAAAGCAAAGCAAAAAGGAAAACATAAGAGGAAGCACACATATATGAGCTGACCTCTCCAGAGACGTAATTAGGCCACTTGTTGGTATCATCAGCGCGGTGTCCAGAGGCTAAACGCGTCTCCTGGCAGAGCTTACAGAAACAGAAGCATACGTTCTCAACAAGACGACTTTGTTTTGGATTTGCCGGCGGGTCGCGCTCCCCTGATTGTCTGTTCCTTCTGCAGTTTCTGAGAATAGGACAAAGTGGTGATTCTCTTTCGGGACAACGGGCCTCTTTATGTCCGTGAAAATAAATGAATGAACAAGCAGAAGGCAATGGGTCACTGTCGTGCCCCAGAAGGTGGATCTCTTTCTGTGTGTTTTTTTTTTTTTTGTTTGTTTGTTTTTTCTTTGGTGGTTTAACATAAGGATTTGCATGATGTGTGCAGGCCTACAGAGAGGGAACGCATAGAGAGGCTGATAAAGATGCGCCTGAGAGAAATCATGATGCAGAAAGACCTGGAGAACGTCACCAGCAAGGAGGTAGGAAAGCTTTAGGTTTTAGCTGCAGAATTTATTTACCTGACTACAATAATGTCACCTTTTGTTAATAATCTCATCTGATGTTTGCACTAGATTTTATTTGTAGGAATCAAAGAATTTGGGACAAAAAAAAAAAAGAAAAACTATGGATAATTTTTCCTCCACATCTCCTTTATGCATTACTTTGTCTTTAAATAAAAATGGCATGCATTAAAGACCAAGTTTAGCTTAAATATCATCTCCTAACAGTGGCTTTATTGTTTTTATTTGTATTTTTCCCAGATCCGAACAGAGCTGGAGATGCAGATGGCGTGCAACCTCAGGGAGTTTAAGGAGTTCATAGACAACGAGATGATTGTCATCCTGGGACAGATGGACAGTCCTACGGAAATCTTTGATCACGTCTTCCTGGTGAGATTTCAGAAGCCTTGATGAATACTGGACTTTAATCCAGGTTACAAGACTTGACACTTTGTACTGGGATGTGTTATTCAAGATCCACTCTGACTGAAAAAGGTTGAAATAGTGCATCAAGTTTTATATGAATCCCCTGATATTAGGTAAAACAATAACTACTAGCTACAGAAACTCGACCAGAGGAACATGTGGGAACCTGATTATTCCGTACAGTCTTGCTGGGAACTGACGGATCCGATTCTATGTTTCTGCAGGGCTCTGAGTGGAACGCCTCCAACCTGGAGGAGCTGCAGAACAGCGGGTAAGAGACTGGTCTCTTTCTAACCTAATTCAGGCGTCCTACAACTGTAATTAGTCGAGAAAAAACACACATTCTCACTCAATTTTAATAACAGAAGAGAGAAAAGTTTCTGGAGCAAATGAGCAAATCCACAGCAGTAATTAAATCTATGAGAGCACCAAACTCTTAAGTGCGTCTCTTTGAAGAGCTTCGCTTCAAATGTTCTGTTCCCGTATTAAACAGATCGGTTCATTCGATAGGCGCTTTTGGTGTTTTTTTTTATTTTTTTATTTCTTGGGTTTAAATCGATCGTCCTCTCCGTCTCTCTTTAACGTAGCGTGCGCTACATCCTGAACGTGACCAGGGAAATCGACAACTTTTTCCCGGGAATGTTTGAATACCACAACATCAGAGTTTATGACGAGGAGGCCACCAACCTGCTGGAATACTGGAACGACACGTACAAGTTCATCACCAAAGCCAAGTAAGGGTCCGGACAAGTTGACGCATAAGCGTGCGGTAGAGTGCGTCTCTAAAGCTGCATCTGACCACAGGAAAGCTGGGGCTAAGTGTCTGGTGCACTGTAAGATGGGCGTGAGCCGCTCTGCCTCCACGGTCATCGCCTACGCCATGAAGGAGTACGGCTGGGATCTGGACACGGCCTTCGACTACGTGAAGGAGAGACGCACCGTCACCAAGCCCAACCCGTCCTTCATGAAGCAGCTGGAGGAGTATCAGGGAATCCTGCTGGCCAGGTAGTCATTACACCGTCCAAACCTTTCTTTCTGTCGTTTTTTCATCCATCGAGACATTTTTCCATAAGTGAAATAATCTACCAATAGAATAAGAACTTTTTTGTCAATATTATGGAATTATTGACTCAAAATCAGCGCATATATCTTGCTGAAAAGTTACTTGTGAGTTATATCATTTCAAGTGGACTAGAAGCAGACCAAAAATACTTCATAGGATTTTGGGGTTTTGCAGTGCAATTTATTGTCTTTTTTTTTTTTTTTTCTTCATTTCTGTTGGGACAGAATGAATGAAATTTGTCTTAAATTTCATTCATAATAGTTTTTAAAAAGTCTTAAATGTGAGCTGGTGAAGCCTCCAGAAACCCTGTCATCATGTTTACTTTTCTTTCCTGCGTCCGTCCATCCTCTTGCTTCTATATTTCTACTCTAAACACTGATCAACTCTTGTTTGTGTTTTTCCTCCAAAGCAAACAGAGGCACAACAAGCTGTGGCGTTCCCACTCTGACAGCGACCTATCAGATCGCCCCGACTCCATGTGCAAGCCTTCGTCTCCCATGCTGCGCCGCGCCGACTCTCACAACAACAACACCACCTCCTCCCCCTCCTTGCATCACTTCCTGGGCGTGGCTGTCCTGCAGGCCCTCGGCGCCGAACCCAGCGCCAAATCCCGAAGCTCCGATCTGCACGCGCTATCCAACGGCATCGGGGAGTCGCCACTCCAGGAGGGACCCCGGCTCCCTCTTCCCAGACCCCGAGCAGCCACTGTCATTCCGGAGGAGAAGCTGGACAGCTGGGCGAGCATTGCCGTTACCGTGCCGGCGGCTCTGCCGCATCCTCCGCCTTCACTCCACATCTTGCCTCCGACCCCTGAGCTCCACCGCCGAGCTCCGTCCACCCTCCAGTCTGATTCAGAAAAATGCAAACCGGTCGAGCCATCCCTCAGCTTCCCGGGGACCCACAGCTCAGAGGAAATCTCTGCTCTCAATCGGGGTTCCGGCGACGACTCTGATGCACTCCAGGAATCTCCGTCAGACTCCAGCGGCGAACAGACCCCGCTCTGCCCTGCCGCCGCCGCCACCGCCCACCCTCTACCTCTCACTCTGAGCGACGACAACAACAACCCCAGCGAACCGCTAACAGGAAGCGCCTCGGACAGTTCGCCCAATCACAGCCCTTCTGACGGCTCGTCCAATCACAGCTCTGACAGCATCGATTTCTTCAGTGCCAGGGAGAAGTTTGTGGGTTTGGCTCAGGAACCGGAGCAGCTGCAGCAGAGGCTGGCCCCGGCGCAGGAGGGGGATGCACAGGTCAAAGGTGAAGAGGAGCCGGAGGACGGGAGAAGTCAGGTGGGGAGCGTTCTGTCTTTAAACAAAATGTCCCTATTTATACATATTGTGTTCATGAGAATCAACCATTTTATTAAGAGGTGGGTGTGTGTGAGACTGTAAATATTCCATGCAAATCATACATTAGCGTGTGTCAGATATTTCTACATTTGGATTTCATAATGACTCAGCAGCAGAGAAAAGTCAGTACCCGTTCCTGTTCCCTCTGCTTCCCTGCAGCCTCGGCTCAGCTGGTTGTTCCAGTTGACTTTTTACTGCTTTGTTTTCGTAAACGCAATCCTGACTGCCTGAAGCCTGTCGGAGCCTCATGAGGCAGCGCTTAGCACAGCGACACCTGCTGGAAAGCAGAGGAACAGTCAGCACTAACCTGTCAGTAAATTACAATCATAATCGTGTTGTTGGCTGTAAATCTGCTTTATTTTTAGCTGGATCACATCAGAGGTGTTTATTACCCTATCTTTCAGAAGAGTTGAACTTTATCACATTTTGTCATGAAACATTGACATTTTTTTATTTTTTTATTTGTCACCCATTCCACTGGCGCTGTTCTCCTGCCTTGCTCTTTAGTTCACTTCCTGCTTTCTGAGCGGCCTGCGGTCTGTTTGTATTCGAACCGCGCCAGAGTTCACTTCATCCAAAACGAGACCGAGGTTTTTAGAGAACCAAATGGCAGCTGACTTCAGTTTTGTCACTGGATTTTATTTGGGAGTATCAGAGAAAAGGGGAACTGAAAACAAATGTAATTGGGAGAAATGTTGACATTTTGCCTGCAGTGGAACTGAAGCGTTTTCTTCTCTTTCTGTCTCTGCAGTCCGAGGACGGCTCTGACCAAACCCGTCTCTATCACCATGACAACGGGATATCAGTCCGCCACATTGTCATTGAGATTGAAGCCATATCGCACTCAGCCTTTCCTCCTTCATCCTCAACATCATCCTCATCATCATCATCATCATCACTCCCTTCATCCTCTCTCAGCTCCCAGCCCGTCCAGCAGGACCACCAGGCGGAACCTGAACCCCCACTGCTCCCGCTCAGCTCCTCGCCTCCGTCCTCTCCATCCTGGTTGCCAGGCGACCGGCAGGCGGGGTCGGTTCGCCGCGCCACCAAGCAGCTGGAGCAGAAGCTGAGGCTGGAGCTGGAGCAGGCGGTGGCCCAGCGCTCGCCGCTGCATTCGCCCGGCACCGAGCCACCTCCACTCCGGCCGGCGCCGAGCTCCCTGACCCCAGAGCTTCCTCCTCTGCTGGACTCCCGGGACCTAGCCGAGCAGACACTCACTCAGGAAGAGAACATGGCCAAAGAAGCAAAGGAGCCCAACGGCTGTCCTGACACGCACATCAGCCGAGTTCCTGCTGACATCATGCTGACATCATCACTGACCTCCACCGCTGAGTTACAATCATCTCTACATACCTCAGCCCGGTCCAGCAGGCTGGACCACCCGAACAGCCAAAGCACACAGCGTCCAGCCGCTTTGAACCTGGATGGCGTGACGGCGGAGGAGACTGAGACGGATGGCTGTCCTCAGGACGGCTGTCCTCAGGACGGCTGTGGACGGCGGTGTGGACCGGGCTGCGACGCCCAGAGCAGGCTGACCAGGAGCAGCCGGGAGTTGGATCGCATCCAGCGGACACTGCGAGAGCTGCAGGCGTTCCTGCAGGACGGAGTGGGACAGGATGGACTAACGGACACGATGGACACCAAATTGGGACGTCCCAGAGGTTCTGAGGCAGCGAGACAGCGGCGGAAAGAGAAAGCAGAGAGCAGGGGTCTCGGCGCGCCGCCCAGCTGGCAGAGGACCCTGGAGCTGGAGGCCCGCATGCGGCAGGCGGGCCTCACGCCGCCGTCCCTCATGAAGAGATCGGCGTCTCTGGCCAAGCTGGACTGCCTGGAGCTGTCCGCCAACGACCTCTGCGACCTGGACCTGACACCGCCCTCCTCCTCATCTTCGTCGTCCTGCCAGGACTCGTCCCACCCAGACGACACCTGGAAGAAGCAGAAAGTTCTCTCTCTCAATCCGTCCCCCGCTGACTCGCCTTCGCCCCCGTCCCACTCGTCCTCCTCCAGAGACAGCGAGGGGGCGGAGACAGACGGACTCAGCAGCGGTGCGTCTCCGTCCTCTCAGCAGGGGAGGGGGCACTCGTCAAGACGCCGCAAAGCATCTGCAGAGCGAAGACGAGCCGTCGCTCTGCTCTACAACACCATGTGACCTCCTGGAGCGAGTGTGTGTGAATGAGGAGTGTGTGTGTGTGGGGTGTGTGAGGTAGAAATGATGCATGTAAACCACTGGATGATTTAACTGGAGCACAGTAATATTATATGAATGTGCAAACTAAAACTGAAGAAGTGCAAACTTTGCACTCTGTCATGTTTGTTTATGTCTGTTTTTTTTTAAGCGAGTCTGTTTTCAGTGTGAGACCCTCGCCGCCGGGTCAAAGTTTGTAAAACTGCAACCGGAGCGGCTTTTTTTTTCACAACATGCACTTTACCACATTGGTGATTTTTGTGTCTTTTATTTGAAATCCGTTTCTTACGCTGGGAAAGCTTGTTTTGCACTGTTCTCAGTAGACTTGTCTCTGGTTTTGGACTTGCCTTTACTCAGATTTTTAATTAAACCAGGACAAAGCTGACATGTTTGTTTTTCTCTTTTCTTTTAATTCGGTGCCTTTTTTAAAGAAAAAAAAAATAAAAATACTTATCTTTTATGTAAAAAAAAAAAAAAGATTTTGTATATTTTTCATCTCCTGTCCTAATACAGAATCTCCAATAACTTCTAAAGAAAATTAGGTGAACGCAGTGCATCAGCACCCCCTGCTGGTCAAGGTGACATGCAGCATTAGAAAAGAAAAATTAAACTGCTGTTAATACAGGTTAAAATGTTGTTGGATTCTTGACATTTAACACAGACCTGGGCAGTTCAACCTTTTCTCCTAGCTGACTTTCTCTGCTTGTTATTTTTACAAGCAGACACACACCACTCTGGTGGTGTGTCTTTGAACACACCACCAGAGTCTCCACTGGGAATGGATGAGCACAGCTTATTTCAGGCTGACATTTCCCCCACTGCTTCATGTGGGTAATTAAACACTCAGAAGTAGGCCACCAGGGGCACTGCTGAGATACGCTCTGACAAAACAAACCTCACATTAAAAGACTTAAAAAAAGTCATTAAAATCAGATAACTGTGGCAAAGAATCTGACATTTTCTACAAAGGTTTGATTGTTGAAAGTACTGGGTGAAAAAACTGGAAAAGTTGGATTAAATGAATCATGATGAGGGTTTCCTAGGATATTGTCCTTATCAATAAAGGACCTGAGAGCTTTTAGCTTTCTCTGGATGTCGGAATTCAAAATCGCCTGACCCTAATCTGCATCTAACATTACAAGCACACAGGGAAACATGGCTTCCTTGACATGACATTACTGAAAGCGTTCAGGGATGTGGAAAATGTCAGTAAAACGTCGAGGCTTGAGGTCATTGGAGGAGGCGGTGCATGACACTATCGTCGTTTCTCTGCGTACCGATGCGCTCGGCTTTTCTACTTAACAGGCAGGCATCTTGTTTTATTCTGGTGACTTTTTACAAATTCAATTCACACCCCAGCGTGTGCACGACGCTGAGGTTATCCACAAAGTGGGGCGAGGGGAGAAATGGCTGCTGATTCACTCCACGTTGCCTTTTTCCTGCGCTGAGTGGTGATTCTTGGAGGGTTTTACAGTCTCTAAGCTCTCCTCTTTTTTTCTTCTTCTTCTTCTTCTTGTTGAGCCTAAAATAACTACAGTCAAAGCCCCCCTCGGATCCGGCTGAGGCGCCGGGAATCCGTGTCACAGGGAAGATGATGGAGGTGGCAGCTGCTAAAAACAGATCAGCTCCGTCTTTTGCTGACTGACTGCTGCTTTGCCTATCTCGTGAGAAATGAAGCGCTTTTATCGCCGTCATTTTGACCGAGAGAAACCTGGAAAACTTGGGGAAGGGTGGAGGGATTTGGAGCATTTCAAAGCTTGCCTAGAAGTCAGAGATTGNACGGAGGCGGCTGCCAATGCTCCACGGGCTGCCAGTGTTTGTTGACACATCAGCTGGTTTCCCGGTAAAATCCGGGGAGGTTTGTTTTTGTCTTCGACACGCAGGTTTTACTGTTATTACCTGGAGGCCTCTTATCTAGCTTCAGTTCAAGGAAGCAGTATAAAATTTCCACACTTCAATAGAACCACTCCTTGTATCGTCACTTACTGGACACACACTCTGACTGGGTTTGTTTTTGTTCCTCACACTGTTTCCATGTTCAGCTAATAGCCAGACACTGTTGGAACCTCTGCAGGCATGTCAGGGCTTGTTCCGAGGTTAAAGTTTCACTGGATGTTTGTCGCTTTAGTTTTATTTCTTGATAAGCTTACTTGTATATTTGTGATTCTTGCACACTCACATACACTGTTGTATGGTATGTTAAATGAGGAATTCATACTCAAGAAGTTAAAGCAAAGCAAAAAGGAAAACATAAGAGGAAGCACACATATATGAGCTGACCTCTCCAGAGACGTAATTAGGCCACTTGTTGGTATCATCAGCGCGGTGCCCAGAGGCTAAACGCGTCTCCTGGCAGAGCTTACAGAAACAGAAGCATACGTTCTCAACAAGACGACTTTGTTTTGGATTTGCCGGCGGGTCGCGCTCCCCTGATTGTCTGTTCCTTCTGCAGTTTCTGAGAATAGGACAAAGTGGCGATTCTCTTTCGGGACAACGGGCCTCTTTATGTCCGTGAAAATAAATGAATGAACAAGCAGAAGGCAATGGGTCACTGTCGTGCCCCAGAAGGTGGATCTCTTTCTGTGTGTTTTTTTTTTTTTTGTTTGTTTGTTTTTTCTTTGGTGGTTTAACATAAGGATTTGCATGATGTGTGCAGGCCTACAGAGAGGGAACGCATAGAGAGGCTGATAAAGATGCGCCTGAGAGAAATCATGATGCAGAAAGACCTGGAGAACGTCACCAGCAAGGAGGTAGGAAAGCTTTAGGTGTTAGCTGCAGAATTTATTTACCTGACTACAATAATGTCACCTTTTGTTAATAATCTCATCTGATGTTTGCACTAGATTTTATTTGTAGGAATCAAAGAATTTGGGGCAAAAAAAGAAAAACTATGGATAATTTTTCCTCCACATCTCCTTTATGCATTACTTTGTCTTTAAATAAAAATGGCATGCATTAAAGACCAAGTTTAGCTTAAATATCATCTCCTAACAGTGGCTTTATTGTTTTTATTTGTATTTTTCCCAGATCCGAACAGAGCTGGAGATGCAGATGGCGTGCAACCTGAGGGAGTTTAAGGAGTTCATAGACAACGAGATGATTGTCATCCTGGGACAGATGGACAGTCCTACGGAAATCTTTGATCACGTCTTCCTGGTGAGATTTCAGACGCCTTGATGAATACTGGACTTTAATCCAGGTTACAAGACTTGACACTTTGTACTGGGATGTGTTATTCAAGATCCACTCTGACTGAAAAAGGTTGAAATAGTGCATCAAGTTTTATATGAATCCCCTGATATTAGGTAAAACAATAACTACTAGCTACAGAAACTCGACCAGAGGAACATGTGGGAACCTGATTATTCCGTACAGTCTTGCTGGGAACTGACGGATCCGATTCTATGTTTCTGCAGGGCTCTGAGTGGAACGCCTCCAACCTGGAGGAGCTGCAGAACAGCGGGTAAGAGACTGGTCTCTTTCTAACCTAATTCAGGCGTCCTACAACTGTAATTAGTCGAGAAAAAACACACATTCTCACTCAATTTTAATAACAGAAGAGAGAAAAGTTTCTGGAGCAAATGAGCAAATCCACAGCAGTAATTAAATCTATGAGAGCACCAAACTCTTAAGTGCGTCTCTTTGAAGAGCTTCGCTTCAAATGTTCTGTTCCCGTATTAAACAGATCGGTTCATTCGATAGGCGCTTTTGGTGTTTTTTTTTATTTTTTTATTTCTTGGGTTTAAATCGATCGTCCTCTCCGTCTCTCTTTAACGTAGCGTGCGCTACATCCTGAACGTGACCAGGGAAATCGACAACTTTTTCCCGGGAATGTTTGAATACCACAACATCAGAGTTTATGACGAGGAGGCCACCAACCTGCTGGAATACTGGAACGACACGTACAAGTTCATCACCAAAGCCAAGTAAGGGTCCGGACAAGTTGACGCATAAGCGTGCGGTAGAGTGCGTCTCTAAAGCTGCATCTGACCACAGGAAAGCTGGGGCTAAGTGTCTGGTGCACTGTAAGATGGGCGTGAGCCGCTCTGCCTCCACGGTCATCGCCTACGCCATGAAGGAGTACGGCTGGGATCTGGACACGGCCTTCGACTACGTGAAGGAGAGACGCACCGTCACCAAGCCCAACCCGTCCTTCATGAAGCAGCTGGAGGAGTATCAGGGAATCCTGCTGGCCAGGTAGTCATTACACCGTCCAAACCTTTCTTTCTGTCGTTTTTTCATCCATCGAGACATTTTTCCATAAGTGAAATAATCTACCAATAGAATAAGAACTTTTTTGTCAATATTATGGAATTATTGACTCAAAATCAGCGCATATATCTTGCTGAAAAGTTACTTGTGAGTTATATCATTTCAAGTGGACTAGAAGCAGACCAAAAATACTTCATAGGATTTTGGGGTTTTGCAGTGCAATTTATTGTCTTTTTTTTTTTTTTTTCTTCATTTCTGTTGGGACAGAATGAATGAAATTTGTCTTAAATTTCATTCATAATAGTTTTTAAAAAGTCTTAAATGTGAGCTGGTGAAGCCTCCAGAAACCCTGTCATCATGTTTACTTTTCTTTCCTGCGTCCGTCCATCCTCTTGCTTCTATATTTCTACTCTAAACACTGATCAACTCTTGTTTGTGTTTTTCCTCCAAAGCAAACAGAGGCACAACAAGCTGTGGCGTTCCCACTCTGACAGCGACCTATCAGATCGCCCCGACTCCATGTGCAAGCCTTCGTCTCCCATGCTGCGCCGCGCCGACTCTCACAACAACAACACCACCTCCTCCCCCTCCTTGCATCACTTCCTGGGCGTGGCTGTCCTGCAGGCCCTCGGCGCCGAACCCAGCGCCAAATCCCGAAGCTCCGATCTGCACGCGCTATCCAACGGCATCGGGGAGTCGCCACTCCAGGAGGGACCCCGGCTCCCTCTTCCCAGACCCCGAGCAGCCACTGTCATTCCGGAGGAGAAGCTGGACAGCTGGGCGAGCATTGCCGTTACCGTGCCGGCGGCTCTGCCGCATCCTCCGCCTTCACTCCACATCTTGCCTCCGACCCCTGAGCTCCACCGCCGAGCTCCGTCCACCCTCCAGTCTGATTCAGAAAAATGCAAACCGGTCGAGCCATCCCTCAGCTTCCCGGGGACCCACAGCTCAGAGGAAATCTCTGCTCTCAATCGGGGTTCCGGCGACGACTCTGATGCACTCCAGGAATCTCCGTCAGACTCCAGCGGCGAACAGACCCCGCTCTGCCCTGCCGCCGCCGCCACCGCCCACCCTCTACCTCTCACTCTGAGCGACGACAACAACAACCCCAGCGAACCGCTAACAGGAAGCGCCTCGGACAGTTCGCCCAATCACAGCCCTTCTGACGGCTCGTCCAATCACAGCTCTGACAGCATCGATTTCTTCAGTGCCAGGGAGAAGTTTGTGGGTTTGGCTCAGGAACCGGAGCAGCTGCAGCAGAGGCTGGCCCCGGCGCAGGAGGGGGATGCACAGGTCAAAGGTGAAGAGGAGCCGGAGGACGGGAGAAGTCAGGTGGGGAGCGTTCTGTCTTTAAACAAAATGTCCCTATTTATACATATTGTGTTCATGAGAATCAACCATTTTATTAAGAGGTGGGTGTGTGTGAGACTGTAAATATTCCATGCAAATCATACATTAGCGTGTGTCAGATATTTCTACATTTGGATTTCATAATGACTCAGCAGCAGAGAAAAGTCAGTACCCGTTCCTGTTCCCTCTGCTTCCCTGCAGCCTCGGCTCAGCTGGTTGTTCCAGTTGACTTTTTACTGCTTTGTTTTCGTAAACGCAATCCTGACTGCCTGAAGCCTGTCGGAGCCTCATGAGGCAGCGCTTAGCACAGCGACACCTGCTGGAAAGCAGAGGAACAGTCAGCACTAACCTGTCAGTAAATTACAATCATAATCGTGTTGTTGGCTGTAAATCTGCTTTATTTTTAGCTGGATCACATCAGAGGTGTTTATTACCCTATCTTTCAGAAGAGTTGAACTTTATCACATTTTGTCATGAAACATTGACATTTTTTTATTTTTTTATTTGTCACCCATTCCACTGGCGCTGTTCTCCTGCCTTGCTCTTTAGTTCACTTCCTGCTTTCTGAGCGGCCTGCGGTCTGTTTGTATTCGAACCGCGCCAGAGTTCACTTCATCCAAAACGAGACCGAGGTTTTTAGAGAACCAAATGGCAGCTGACTTCAGTTTTGTCACTGGATTTTATTTGGGAGTATCAGAGAAAAGGGGAACTGAAAACAAATGTAATTGGGAGAAATGTTGACATTTTGCCTGCAGTGGAACTGAAGCGTTTTCTTCTCTTTCTGTCTCTGCAGTCCGAGGACGGCTCTGACCAAACCCGTCTCTATCACCATGACAACGGGATATCAGTCCGCCACATTGTCATTGAGATTGAAGCCATATCGCACTCAGCCTTTCCTCCTTCATCCTCAACATCATCCTCATCATCATCATCATCATCACTCCCTTCATCCTCTCTCAGCTCCCAGCCCGTCCAGCAGGACCACCAGGCGGAACCTGAACCCCCACTGCTCCCGCTCAGCTCCTCGCCTCCGTCCTCTCCATCCTGGTTGCCAGGCGACCGGCAGGCGGGGTCGGTTCGCCGCGCCACCAAGCAGCTGGAGCAGAAGCTGAGGCTGGAGCTGGAGCAGGCGGTGGCCCAGCGCTCGCCGCTGCATTCGCCCGGCACCGAGCCACCTCCACTCCGGCCGGCGCCGAGCTCCCTGACCCCAGAGCTTCCTCCTCTGCTGGACTCCCGGGACCTAGCCGAGCAGACACTCACTCAGGAAGAGAACATGGCCAAAGAAGCAAAGGAGCCCAACGGCTGTCCTGACACGCACATCAGCCGAGTTCCTGCTGACATCATGCTGACATCATCACTGACCTCCACCGCTGAGTTACAATCATCTCTACATACCTCAGCCCGGTCCAGCAGGCTGGACCACCCGAACAGCCAAAGCACACAGCGTCCAGCCGCTTTGAACCTGGATGGCGTGACGGCGGAGGAGACTGAGACGGATGGCTGTCCTCAGGACGGCTGTCCTCAGGACGGCTGTGGACGGCGGTGTGGACCGGGCTGCGACGCCCAGAGCAGGCTGACCAGGAGCAGCCGGGAGTTGGATCGCATCCAGCGGACACTGCGAGAGCTGCAGGCGTTCCTGCAGGACGGAGTGGGACAGGATGGACTAACGGACACGATGGACACCAAATTGGGACGTCCCAGAGGTTCTGAGGCAGCGAGACAGCGGCGGAAAGAGAAAGCAGAGAGCAGGGGTCTCGGCGCGCCGCCCAGCTGGCAGAGGACCCTGGAGCTGGAGGCCCGCATGCGGCAGGCGGGCCTCACGCCGCCGTCCCTCATGAAGAGATCGGCGTCTCTGGCCAAGCTGGACTGCCTGGAGCTGTCCGCCAACGACCTCTGCGACCTGGACCTGACACCGCCCTCCTCCTCATCTTCGTCGTCCTGCCAGGACTCGTCCCACCCAGACGACACCTGGAAGAAGCAGAAAGTTCTCTCTCTCAATCCGTCCCCCGCTGACTCGCCTTCGCCCCCGTCCCACTCGTCCTCCTCCAGAGACAGCGAGGGGGCGGAGACAGACGGACTCAGCAGCGGTGCGTCTCCGTCCTCTCAGCAGGGGAGGGGGCACTCGTCAAGACGCCGCAAAGCATCTGCAGAGCGAAGACGAGCCGTCGCTCTGCTCTACAACACCATGTGACCTCCTGGAGCGAGTGTGTGTGAATGAGGAGTGTGTGTGTGTGGGGTGTGTGAGGTAGAAATGATGCATGTAAACCACTGGATGATTTAACTGGAGCACAGTAATATTATATGAATGTGCAAACTAAAACTGAAGAAGTGCAAACTTTGCACTCTGTCATGTTTGTTTATGTCTGTTTTTTTTTAAGCGAGTCTGTTTTCAGTGTGAGACCCTCGCCGCCGGGTCAAAGTTTGTAAAACTGCAACCGGAGCGGCTTTTTTTTTCACAACATGCACTTTACCACATTGGTGATTTTTGTGTCTTTTATTTGAAATCCGTTTCTTACGCTGGGAAAGCTTGTTTTGCACTGTTCTCAGTAGACTTGTCTCTGGTTTTGGACTTGCCTTTACTCAGATTTTTAATTAAACCAGGACAAAGCTGACATGTTTGTTTTTCTCTTTTCTTTTAATTCGGTGCCTTTTTTAAAGAAAAAAAAAATAAAAATACTTATCTTTTATGTAAAAAAAAAAAAAAGATTTTGTATATTTTTCATCTCCTGTCCTAATACAGAATCTCCAATAACTTCTAAAGAAAATTAGGTGAACGCAGTGCATCAGCACCCCCTGCTGGTCAAGGTGACATGCAGCATTAGAAAAGAAAAATTAAACTGCTGTTAATACAGGTTAAAATGTTGTTGGATTCTTGACATTTAACACAGACCTGGGCAGTTCAACCTTTTCTCCTAGCTGACTTTCTCTGCTTGTTATTTTTACAAGCAGACACACACCACTCTGGTGGTGTGTCTTTGAACACACCACCAGAGTCTCCACTGGGAATGGATGAGCACAGCTTATTTCAGGCTGACATTTCCCCCACTGCTTCATGTGGGTAATTAAACACTCAGAAGTAGGCCACCGGGGGCACTGCTGAGATACGCTCTGACAAAACAAACCTCACATTAAAAGACTTAAAAAAAGTCATTAAAATCAGATAACTGTGGCAAAGAATCTGACATTTTCTACAAAGGTTTGATTGTTGAAAGTACTGGGTGAAAAAACTGGAAAAGTTGGATTAAATGAATCATGATGAGGGTTTCCTAGGATATTGTCCTTATCAATAAAGGACCTGAGAGCTTTTAGCTTTCTCTGGATGTCGGAATTCAAAATCGCCTGACCCTAATCTGCATCTAACATTACAAGCACACAGGGAAACATGGCTTCCTTGACATGACATTACTGAAAGCGTTCAGGGATGTGGAAAATGTCAGTAAAACGTCGAG
The DNA here is from genome assembly GCF_000485575.1 of Poecilia formosa. NCBI lineage: Eukaryota > Metazoa > Chordata > Actinopteri > Cyprinodontiformes > Poeciliidae > Poecilia > Poecilia formosa. The sequence goes on from NW_006800137.1 coordinate 255,341, forward strand.
GCTTGAGGTCATTGGAGGAGGCGGTGCATGACACTATCGTCGTTTCTCTGCGTACCGATGCGCTCGGCTTTTCTACTTAACAGGCAGGCATCTTGTTTTATTCTGGTGACTTTTTACAAATTCAATTCACACCCCAGCGTGTGCACGACGCTGAGGTTATCCACAAAGTGGGGCGAGGGGAGAAATGGCTGCTGATTCACTCCACGTTGCCTTTTTCCTGCGCTGAGTGGTGATTCTTGGAGGGTTTTACAGTCTCTAAGCTCTCCTCTTTTTTTCTTCTTCTTCTTCTTCTTGTTGAGCCTAAAATAACTACAGTCAAAGCCCCCCTCGGATCCGGCTGAGGCGCCGGGAATCCGTGTCACAGGGAAGATGATGGAGGTGGCAGCTGCTAAAAACAGATCAGCTCCGTCTTTTGCTGACTGACTGCTGCTTTGCCTATCTCGTGAGAAATGAAGCGCTTTTATCGCCGTCATTTTGACCGAGAGAAACCTGGAAAACTTGGGGAAGGGTGGAGGGATTTGGAGCATTTCAAAGCTTGCCTAGAAGTCAGAGATTGTTTTTTTTTTTTTTTTTTAAACATTCACTCACAGGCTCCAGTTCCAAAAGGTGTTTCTTTATTTGGATCATCAGAATCCGCTTTGCAGGGTACATCTTGAAAACATTTTGATGCATTGGTGTTCAACAACGACTGTTTTTACAAAGTAAAAAAAATAAAAAATAAAAATCCTTTTAACATTTTAACACAAAGATCTACTGTAATTAGAGACAGGAGGAGATCATTTTGTGCTGATATTGTAGTGGTAAACAGTTTCAGAGAAATGATCTTAAAAAAGTCCTCTGTATTCCCTTGCATTTTGATTGGCTCGTAACTCACAACGTTTGGATTGGCCTGAGCCTTGCAACATAAAGTTACTTACAATTATTTGCAAACATTCATTTATTTTTGGAGCCTTTTTTTTTGTTTGTTTGTTTTTTTAATGTCAGCTCACTTCGTACCGCATGTCCAGAGCTCCGACTCAGGCTCAGGTCACACAACAAGGAAACCCTCTCATGGGTGCACATCATGCTGAAATATTGTTTATATCAGTTTATACTAGTGAGCGAAGAGAAACACAGAAAAAAAAAAAAGAAAAAAAATCTGTTCTTGTGAGTATAAATTTCTTCCAATAACATATCTAGTCCACAGACAGCTTACAGAACAATAACATTGGTCCTTTATTATTTTCGGTACACTCGTTCTCATACGCTGGAGCTGCTGCGCCTCCTGCAGCCACGTCCTACATCTAAAACCTAAACTGGCCCGGCTTTGCTTTGTGATCAAACTCATCAATTAAAAACCACCACTAACAGTCTTATATGTGATCCGCCAGCAAAGCTAAGTACAGTACGTGTTGATTTTATGGAAATTAAAAGCAAGTAAATAAGCGTACCTGCATGTTATTTTTGAACATTTGAAAAAGTTGAGAACTTTCTCGTGGTTTGTTCACATTCATCTCATTACTGATAACACAAGCCTTACTGGTCAATTTTTTTCCCATTTTTTAAGACTGAAATCAAATGGTTCAGTGGCAGAAAGGCTCAAGGTGTGTATGTGTGTGTGTGTGTGTGTGTGTGTGTGTGTGTGTGTGTGTGTTGGTAATGCTGGAGCAGAAACACCACAGAGGGAGCACTGATGACCCCACTGCAAAGAAAACTGGTATTATTGGTTGTAAACTGGCACTGCTCAACAAGGTACCATGTGGTGCCGCTGAGAGGAAAAAAAGTGTCCCTCTCCAGCTGCCATCTTCATCACTGAGCGGCTTCAGGGGAAAGGTCTGACGAAGGCGAAGGGAGAAAAAGAGAAGGACTTGATTGTTTCACTAAGGTGATTCAGGCAGTTAGAGTGTGCTTAAAGTTTCCCAGGTAGCCGTTTCTTCCCTCTCGTCCCAACATGTCCTCAGTCCAGACCCTTCCCCACCATCGCCGCCGGCAACGAGGCTCTCACTTCTCCATCAGGGACAGCTGGATGATTCGCTGGAGCTCCTCTTCCTCCTGCCGCCGCCGGAGGTCCGCCTCCTCCTGCTCCCGGGCCGAGATCTCCATGGCGATGCGCAGCTGCTCGTCATAGGTGCAGCTGGGCGGCTGCTTCTTCGAGGGGGTGGAGCAGAGGCTGGAAGCGGGGCGGGGCTTGTGCTGAGGCGTCCTGGGCAACATGGATGGAACAGCGGATCAACATATGGGGACATATTTTGATCAAAGCGCAACAGACTAACTACTATCTTAGAGCAAACTGGCAGAAAAACAACAATGTAGCTAAAATTTTGGCAGGATTAAGTTTAAACTTTGTGATATCAGATGAGAAGTGCTGAAGCAAAGAGAAAATTCATAATTAATAAGTGTCACATATGTATAAATGACATTTAGACAATATATTTTAAAGTATTTATCTTTTTTGGTGCGACAACACGAGGCAACAAGCTCCAGGAAGTCAGCAGGACCCCTCAACAACTCATCAGAAGAAGAAACCCAAGAAGAAGAGAGAGATGTAAGCATCACAACCTTTGTGATCGGCTGTCTTACATTTTAGTCTGGAAATGGGATGGGAAAATTCTGTTATTCTGTTGGTCTGGAACTGGATAAAAGAAATAAAAAATCAGGATTTTTCTACATGAGGTTTCACAAAAATTTGACAAAATCTCAAATGCCACCAAACCAATAATATGATTCCCATTGCCGAGCCTTCCTTCAGGCTATGCTTTTATTGTCATCAATAAAAATATAATTGTTTTTCATAGTTTTCCTGGCTTGTTTAGTTCATGACTAACATTTCAAATCAGTAGATGCACGGAAATTATTTGATTCGTCACAATTTTACATTTTGATTTGCAGAGTTTTGCCATTAACCTTTAATGAAATGTTGAGGAAAACTACAAAACTGACATCTGATCATCCATTGGAAAGCAAAATAATTTCAATAATCTTAAACAGATTATTGAAATGTTTGCATAAACTATGTGACTGGTTCACTTAATCACTATGCAATATTATAACTCTATAGCTCCGATAGCCATAATAATGATGTTGTAATAGTGGATCAAATGTAGAGTGCCAAACTTTGACATATCCTCATGTGGGCGGGACATGAAGGGATTTTCTGAAGCCCTACGTTTGCATTCTGTTCAAAATTGTGTTTCTTCAACGAACAGGTGATGACGCCAATTTCAGCATCGTCAGAATCTAAAATCTGATTCATTTTTAAAGCCAGACCGTTAAAAACAGCAGCCAGTGAAAGAGGTGAGAGTGAAAGCACAGCAAGCCTGCGCATTCAGCTCCACACAGGAGCGACGGATAAGGACAACAGACTGAAGTCAACTGCAGGAAACTCTCATCCCTCTCTCACAAACACACTCTCCCAGCAGCGCTGTGCAGATAGGAGATGGGAGAAGAATAGCAGGATGGATAAGATAATAGAAAAGGGGAGGAGAGCAGCAGAATACGGGATGTGAGTCAAGGATGGAAGGAAGGAGCTGCAGTGGGGAGGAAAGCACACAATGGTGCCTCGGAAGATAGTGAGGAAAAACAAAACGCGACAGAGGAGAGGATGTGAGATGCGGGGGAACGGCAGGATATTTCGCCGTCGCGCTGACAGACGTGGAGATTTACATTGTTTTTGTTGAAGGATTTCGGCTTTTTTGAAGATGAAAGCTCCTGTCCTGTTCATTTTCTATTATTCAGCCAGGCTTTGATTTGACTTCTGCCACTCCTTTTATGAGAGGGATTGCTGAAAGACATAGATGTTGATGGTGTTGAATTTTATCACATTTGAGAACCACAAAACCGAAGCATATTGAAAATATTAGATCGGAGTAAATAACAATAGCCTGCCTGTTTTTTTTTTTGTTTTTTTTTTTACAAATGTCTGTATCACAAAGAGAGTCTGTGACGCCGCGTCTCTCTAAAACACACACAGCAGCCCATATACAGGTGAAGCGCTGTGAAATAGTATGTACAGAGCATTTAAACAGCAAATAATGATGATGATGTCAAAAAGAGATGAAGAAAGATGTGCAATTTAAAAAAAAAAAAAAGTTCCTCTAAGGTTACAGTTTAACATCCCAGTCATGACTTGTTTCAAAAGTCTTTCTTTTTTTCCTCTCAGCTACTTCATCCCTTTTGGATTTTGTTTTTCTTCAACTGCCAAGTAGATTATTAAGTTCTCAACAAACCATTATCCTTTACTCAGCCTTGCCCTCACTGTTTCAGTAAGTAGAAGGTTGCTCTCTGTTCAGCTCCATGCCTTCCAGCTTTACTGTCATTTTGGTTCTGGACTCTGGTCTGTCTCTCTTTTTCTACCCTCTCTCTCCTCTTTCAATCCTCATATTAACCATCCTTCTCTGGTCCCAGCAGAACTACTTCCCATTTTTGCAAATTTTAGTTCTTTGAGTCTCTGCGTTTTTTTTTTTTTTTAAAAAGGCGCTTGATTTGTCTCATGTTATACTGTCAGAACATAGTGGCAGTTTGAAATATTCATAAAATGAATATTGCTTATAAAAGTTATACTGCAGTTTTAAAAAAATAAAAGCAAGTCTTTTTTTTTTTTTTTCTTACTTCTCTACACGACTTGGGTCACAGGACAGGGGGTGTGCTCCTGGCTTGCTATTGGTCAGCGCTTCCCAGATAGTCACCTAGAAACAAAGAGGAGGCAGAACAGAAAGTCAGAGAGCGGATGCTGTGGACGAAGAAATGGAGGGATTTCTGGAGAGGGTGAATTCTTCCTGTGGGCATTTTTCCAATCAATCCCCACTAAAGCACCATGCACACACAACATATACATATACACACACACACACACACACACACACACACGCACACACACACACACACACACAAAGCATAAAGGCAGCCAGCTGGCTTGATTTTGACTCATAAACTGAGAGTAAACTAGATCAATCCTGCCTCTAGTTCTTTGGAACACACACTATTAATGAACCGCAGGATGTGGCAAATTTAACCCTTAGTCAAAAACAAACTTTGCTGGTGCAAATCAAAATACCTCTTCATGAGCTCATCTTAAAGTAAGCACTGCGGTTTAAAACTCATTTTCCTAGTGTGGAAAAATGTACACAAACTCCACATAAAAGACGGAAGCATCGTCCCGTCTTAATATTCCAGCTGTTATTAAAGGACTGATTTGTGAACAGGGTCTGTGACGTCTCTGAAAGCGCGGCACCAAACCTCCGCTGTTCAAACGTTCTCTCATCCTCTCAGCTTTGTTTCTCACCTAAAGAAACACATCAGAGGATGTTCTCTGACCTGCCTCCCTGAGACTATTTATATCCCAGACTGCACCCCGGAAGGAGCAGGATCTTCAGGATTTAAGCACAGGCCTTATCCTGAGGCAGCTGGAAATATAAAGCCTCTTGGTTCCACACCGCAAAGGCAATTTATGTTGCTTATTGATTTCACTTCACTGTGATTGTCTGTATTTTGAAACCGACTGCTATTTGTGTACTCAACCACGCACAGATATTGGGGGTCTTCATTGACTTACTGTTGAATTTATTCCTGTGATTTTAAGATGGGGAAACAATGTCTGTCATGACTGATTGTCTGCTATCAGCCTGCAGATACATACAATACCTCAACCGTGTTATTTTTCCCACACATACAGCAGAGGTTATATTTTTAAATAATGTGATTTGATGTTGATGTCATGTGAGGCTGACACAGATTCAGTAAAAAAAAAAACTAAAAGAAGTGACCAAAACGTAAAAGTGAACCTAAAATTCAGTTCTTCAAATTCAATTTCATCTGAAGCCTATTTATATTTTAGGTGTTATTTGATCTTTTCTAATGCCAATCAGCTGCTATGAGTTGTGGGAATAATAAAATAAAAACACCCAGTTAAACATTACAGCGGTCCTATTTATTTCAGAGGAAATAAAAGTCCAAGATGATGAGCAAAAGCTTACAGAAGATCAAATCATAACCAACATAACACAGCTTCTCCAATATGTTGCCACCACGAGCGACACAATGTTAAAAATTCAAATTCCAGCTGTTCTAAAATTTCAGTTTCTGTGAGAAAGTAGAGAATTTACCATCCCTCTTTCTGTCAAACAGAAAGCGGAAAGTCGGTTTTGTTTATCTAAAATTCAGCTTGTTACGTAAATGAATGAATCTCACAAATATGAATCTGCCAAACTTTACATTTCAAATAACTTTGCACCCATAGTGATTATTTATCGGTTATAAATTACATATAAACATTGTTTCGATGGCTCAAATGCATCAGGTTGATCTATGTTTGCATATGTCGAGACATTTGTAGAAATACATCTAAAAAAATTAGAATATGGTGAAAAGTTCATTATTTTCTGTCACTCACATTAAAAAGTGAAACGCATATTATATAGATTTACTACACACAAAGTAGAATTAACACATGGCAGGGCTACAGAAGGCAGTTTTCCAACCCCAAGGAGGCAGCAGAGCAGACATGGCCATCAGGGTGCGCTGTTTTGCTTGATACGTCAGGAAAATCATTGTAATACTGTTCAGGAGAAATGACTTCCACCCTTAAACATCAAACAAGTAATTTATGACACTGCATAGTTTTTGACCTTGTTTTTTTACAGGGATAACTTGCTCATGCATTAAAAAATATTTCTTCGGCCTGACACTTTAACTCCATGGTATACTTTCTTACTGTTGCTGCTGCCTTCTTTGAACACGGCGTTAATAATATTTATTTAATTTCTATTCCCTCCCTTGGCTTCGAACAACGAAAGTACGTCAAGTTGTGCCACTTGTAGATTTTATAAGCCTATGGCAGAGACAAAATGGAAAGATTTGTGGTTCTTAAAGCGATGGTGAGTAAGGGGACAGAGTTGGAGATAATCAAAAATAAAAAAAGATTCAAGTATGACCATAATTATTTACAGTTAGGATTTTTATGGACTGGATCTGAAGTGGCTCCACTGCCACAGTGTTGTCTGCAAAGCTCCATTAGTTTTTGTTTTGTTTTGTTTTTTTGTTTGTTTTTTTTTACAGGAGGCTAAATGAACTGCAGTCACAGCAAAATATAGCTCATACTTTTAACAGTAAAAGACATCATATAGTTAAAACAGGTAAACCCCACAACATCAGTGAAACTGATAAATTTACAGAAGAAGCAATGAATCAGCATATTTTGCCAAATTTTGCCATTTGGCAAAAAAAAAAAAAAAAAAAAAAAATTAAAATATACAAGCACTAAATTTGATATAGAAGAATGTAATATGGGATAGCTAAAGACATACTCATTCCAGCGTTACCGCCAGAAAGCTGAAGGGATTCACAGCGGGATCACCTGATCATATTCGGATCCGGCCTCCAGCAGACTCTGCTGTATAGCAAACTGCAGCAAGTCTTCTTCCTCCTCCCTCATGCTGTCTCTCTGTTTGCCTCCTAACATGGTGTATCCAGGCGGAGGCTCAAACACACACGGGGGAATCTCTCCTGCTCGGCACGACACTGTTCCACAAGACGAGAGTGGGGGGAGGGGGAGGGGAGCAGAGGTCATGAGATGAGCGGGAATGTTATCTGGCTTTAAAAGGACACTGAAGCAGAACAACGGGAAAAGGAAAAACAGAGGAATATGTTCCTAAGCCAAACATGGAGAGATCAAAAGTTAATAAAGGTTGGAGCATTTGTTTTCTTCCGGCAACATCACGGGACAACTGCTAACTCGGAGCGCTTTCATACGAGGAGCCGTGTGAGACGATAACATCGGGGATTCTCCAAGAGCCGCCGTCAAATTAATTATTCCGCTGCCCGGCACAGATGCAGATTTTACACGGTGCTGATGAGGTTCTGATTAAATAAACGCAGGACATGATCCAGCAGCACAAAGCACAAGCCTGTCCGGTAAAATCGAGTGGTGAAAAGAGCTCACATCTTCCTCATCAGTTACACTTCGTCCTGCAAATAGCTCCAGTCCAGGAGGCTCCGGAGGAGGATGCAAGAGAGATGAAAGACTCCATCGTTAACTTTTGCAAAAGTATTCATAGCCTTACATTTTTTCACAGTTTCTTACTCGGAGGTCTTACTGTATTTTACTGTATATGTATAAGAAACACAAAGTAGGGCATAATTGAGCTAATTCCACCACTTCAGTTCAATTCCCCACAATCCTGCACTTCATCACTACAATTGTCACATGACCAAACAAAATAGCACATGATGAACCTCTTACCATAGCCCTCCAGAAACAAACAGCAACAAGATGGAAATAAATAGTGGCTGTTAAAATCGGCCCAGTTTTATTTAGATACAAACGTTATCTAAATAAACTCCCTATTATTATAATTTAAAAAAAACCATACAGTTCATCTTTCTGTAATTTTCCATATATCCAGCTGTCCTGTCAAACACAAAACACGGGTCACAGTTTAACTTTTGATCAAATTTATAGCAGGGTTAGGTTATAAAACAACATCACAAGCTTTGGACATCACACAGAGAACTGTTTGATCTATCATCTCAAAAAAAAAAGAAATGGACAAAACTGCAAACCTGCTTAGAAAGCCTCTGCTGCTACCAGGGCTAAGCTGACGGGCAAGGAGAATATTAACTGAAGGAATCAACCAGTTACTCTGGAGGAGCAGCAGAGATGGCAACTCACTGATGATGCCCTTGATGTTTTTTTGACAAAATGTGAATATTTTGAGTAGTGAGCATATCCGTGGGCAGCACTTTGATGCTTACTTGTGGAGCTAGAGCTGGAGACGCTGGAGGAGTCGCTGCCTGGAGACGGAGTGTCTGTCCTCGGGGAGTCCCGCTGGCCGTCCCCCTCCACCCCGATTTCGTTGTCTGGACGGAGGCCAGCCCCCTCCTCGCAGCCGTTCAGGTTGCTGAAGGTGATCCTGGCGTTTAGTATGTGGTACAGGGGGATTTCTGCAGGGGCGAGAACCGTTTATCCATCAGCTCCCCCTCTCAGATCATTTTGTCCATTCCATCTCATCTGTTTATTAAATATTCATCACCCTGTCTCCCACGCTCAGTTTAAGCAGCCAACATTTTAACCCCCTTCCCCCTCCCCTCCCTCCTCCTGTCCATTCATCCACCCGTCTGACTCGTCCTGCGCTCACCGATCTTGACCGGGAAACCAGGCGGCAGCCGCAGAGTGATGAAGTCACGCAGTTTGGCAAACAGAGCGTTGGAGATGGCCATGAGATCGATGATCGGCACCACTTGTTCCGCCAGGGACAGAGGATGGGCCTCGCACAGCCACAACTTGGCTTTAAACCTGAAACACAACAACACACACCCGCTTTTTACACTGACAACTCCTGGCGAACAGAAATAGAGGAAACCGTCCGAGTCCGACTTGCGCATAATTCAGGCGATTTAGACGTTGGAATCAGCCCGACATTGATCACTTCCACTAACAGGGGCTGTCCACGAGCTGCTGAGTCATGTTCAAAGCCAGGCCAATCAATTGTTAGACTCTAATTTGTGCGATAATGAACACAGAACTGAGAGGCAGCTCTGCCTCCTCCAAGAATTAATCTCATCATGTCCTGTCACTTTTTATTTAGCAGCGATGAGGAACGTAAAGACGACCGACGGCCCAGCAGACGAAGGACGACTGTTCACAAAGCTCCTTCTATTTTCCTCTTTTCTTTTTCCTGTTTGCACATTTTTCTTATGATTGTGTCCCCCCCCCCGCCTCACCCCTCTGGAGATATTGCAAGATTCCTCCACTTCATGTTTTATTTTGTGTTTTTAATATAGCGGAGTGACAACGAGGCGCTATGAGTCATCCATCTCAACCTGCTGGAGACGGAGCGCCTAAACGCCTGACTGCACCGGCTCCGCGAGGCGCCGACACCGTGGCATCTATAAATATGTGTCTCTGTTATCTGTCACCCGCCTCAGGATTGTCGTGGTCAGCTGCTACGAGCGGCTCGTTTCATGCCGGCCATCACACTGTCAGCTCTGGCACTTTGCAGAGAGCGACGCGGCCCGCCTGTTTGTGCTCCTGTCAGTCTGGCTCACCTCTGGGTCTTGGTGGTGAGCTGGCACGGGTGGCCGATGTCCCTCGGCGTCTGCTGCGTCGAGCCGGGGTTGAAGTACTCCTCGGCCGTCAGCATGGCCGGGTTCGTCACCACCGGGGATGACATCTGTGTCACCAGAGCCTGGAGGAAGTACAGTGGGAGCACACAGTGAAGCCGACAGGAGAGGAATTTGCTCAAAGTTCGCAAAATGATTTGGTTTTTTCTCGACTTACTTCATGTGCTTTTTGTTCCTGATGTTTGTTTCCCTGCAGTGACACAAAAACAAAAAAGAGTTGGGACACGACTCAGAATGCGGCAGAGCAAAAGGTGATGTTTACGTTTAGATTATTATTTGTGTAGAACTCGATAGACTCACAGCCAGGAAGACAGAATTTATCTTCAGTATTTTTATGCATCTTTATCAAAGGCTGTTAATATGTGTGGAGGGTGAAGTATATTGTTTTAGAGAAAAATTACATTATTAAATGTAATAAGTTCATAGTGCCCACCCTTAATCAGTGGATAACACAGATAAAAATAAAAAATAAAAAATGACTGGCTGATTGTGGTTATTCCACATTTATGCCATATTCCAATATTTTCATCCCTGAGTCTCTTTGTTCAGCTCAGAGGATCTTGGAAAACATCTCCATCTGAGATGTCAGATGAGAGTCTCTCTGGTCTGAACCATTTCACAATGTTTAGATGAGTCACTGCTTTAATAAACTTAAGCATTTAGTTCATTTCCTAGAAGATGGTTTGAATAAACCATATAAGTACGAGCCTGTTTAACATGGAGGCTTTTAGTGGTCAGATTATTGTCTTCTCATTTCAACAAACATCATATGAAAAAAGCAATTTGCAAGGCAGTGATGGGGCATCATCAGCAGCTTAATGAAAGCTTCGCAGGGAAGCAAAAACTAAAGAGGAAGTTTCTCACGTCGGGTTTTACTGAAACTGTGGATCTTTTAGAGCTCCAACGGTGATTTTCATCTCTGCAAAGTGGCTTTGATGCCACTTTAAAATTTAGGATTAAGAACGCCACTGTACGTCTACATAAGAGATTTAAAGCTGCTCAAAATATCTCTGCAGAACAAACATCAAAGTGGGGGGAAGCTTTTGAGTGGCGTCAGGGGAGAAGCAGGAGAGTGGAAAGCAGCAATGACGAAAAATGAGTGGGAGTGGGAGATTACAGAGGGCGTAAGGAGGGAGGTGTGAGTCACAGAAGCTCTCAAAGCGAAACAAATTAAAAAGCATGATCAATATTTCAGAGCAGGCTGCAAGAGGGCTCTCTTGTCCACAACGCTGGGATTTTACACACTGCCTGTCCGTCCACAGACAGGAAGATGGAGGGGACAGTGAAACTGCAGGGGATCATTTATTCCCGACAACAAAAGCCTCATCAAACATGAGAGACACAAGAATAGAGATAATGCACTTACCACATTGTTAGAGCTCATGTGTTGCTCTGCAATCCCGAGGAAGTTCTGCAGTGGAGTCCTGCCGCCTGCAAAGGGACAAACAACAGTTCAAACAAATTCAGAAGCAACAAAAAAAAAAACCAACAACAAAAAAAAACTTCTTTTATAACAATGAGAAGAAGCCTGGGGCTCATTATCTCCACCGCAGCTGCCCAGAAAGTTATTTTCCTCTACACTGGATGGCTCAGAAGAAGTTACTTTTAGCATCTAATAGCCAGAATCAGGAGCACAGAGAGAGTAGAGTAAATCTGAAGTGCTGTCGTCGATTCGGGAGATCTGAGCTCAACGCGTCCGATTATGAGCGGAAAGGAGGAGGAAACCTGTCTATCTGCTCCGTTCACGAGTCATCCTGTCCCGTTATATATGCGGTATAGAAGAAAAATGCCGTTAACCGAATGATCCTTATGATCAAAAGGTAGATCGTGCTTTTATACCGAGTTCAAAGATGGAAACGGTCGATCCCTGGGAAAAATTTATTCAGCCTCCGTTTTCAAACGGCGTTGAGAAAATAAGCAGCCAGTTTTGCAACTTTGTGTAACACTTGCAGCCTTCGCTTCAGACCCACATGTCCTCTTATAAAACAGACAGAAAGCATCTTTTATGGAGAATATTCCCATCCTTACCATATGAAACATGTTTCACAAGCACACGTTTCCTGTGTAATATATGCAGTCTGAGCAAAACACAGTGAGTTAGTGGAGAAAAATCCACTTAAGCAAAGAGAGGGCGGGGGGATGAGTTTATTCACTAAGCCAAAGAAGAATGTTTTGAATCTCTTCTGTCAGCAGAGACAGGAACCCTGTGAGCTCCTGCTGCACTATGGTAATGCAAATGTTATAAAAGTGGTGCACTTTAAAATTGATTGTTGCAAAAATGACAAAACACACATGATTTAAAAATCCATATCTAGTTGAGTTTGGGACTGCCACTTGAAGACCTTCGGTGTAGACAAACTGGTTGGACCAATTAACTCTTACCACTCTAGTAATCTAAGACGGCATGTAATAAATTAGTAACTGGTTTTATTTAGACAACCATGAGAATTGGAAGGACAGCATTTCATTTGTAGCTGCAGTCTTAGGCAGGACATCTATATGAAAATTGCCAGCAAGTTGCAGGTTTGCATGATTAATAGTCCTCAAGTTTTTTTTTAAAGGCATAAAGTATCTTTTGCGAACAAAGATGGCCCTGAAAAGTCAAGCACTTTCATAAATTAAATACAGTTTAATTAAAATGTAAAACATTCCCAGTCATATACATCTAACATTTGCCCACTTAAATAGAAATTATAACTTTATGTTTGAGAAAATCTGCAACACTTTACTGCAAAAGAAAAAAAGCTAAGTCACAGACAGGATGTCGTATTTTTGCCATGCTGCTTTGAAAGCCGGAGGAGGCGACTTTGTTTGAAGCAAAGCAGAGGTGAGACAAACCTTTGGACATTCCAGAATGCAGCGTTTACATTTTGCGAAACTTTACAGACACTGTGAAGTCACTGAACTGGTTCTGATAACACTTTCCTCCTCCTCCTCCTGCGTAGCAGAAGAATGCAGATAGGGATGTGACCTGGGAGACCAGGAACAACCTTCACATCCTCTCCTTTCAGAGGAGCGTGGGGCGGCTGATCTCTGCTGACAGCCGCCCTCCTGGGAGGGAAGCTGGCTAATCGTGTTTGATTAATGATCTGAACCAGAAAATGAACGAAACACAGCCTCAGAGAGAACGTTGCGACCTGTTTGGCCGTGTCTCTGGGTGATCTTATTGAGCCCAGCAGCTTATCGGCAGGTCTTTCATCAGGGATGTCACTGCGGGCTAAGGCTGGGGGTTACACTCGTGAAGCCATAATGTTCAAGCCAGTCGGCTCCTGGGCTTTACTGTGCTGTAATCCTCACAATGAGGTAGTTACCTTTCGTCTTGTTCTTGTTCTGATCCGTCAGATGGTCAGTTCTGGTCCTGGTGATCAGCTCAACATTGGATGCTGCGTAGACCTGAGGGGAGATAGGCAGCATTAGAAAATATTTTACCTAATAACGGTCTGCGTAAAAGTGTATTTTGAGTAGCCAAGCAGGATTCTATCATTATTAATTGCTAAAAAAATTAAGGGTATATTCACACTGGACAGTCTGGTTGTTCAATTAGGAATAAAATTGCAACATTTATTATATTTTCACCTAGTGCAATATGCGTTCAAACTGCACCCTATCAAACAAACCAAATTCTTCTTCTAAAAAAAAAAAACATGTTTTCCCCATTCGCCTGTGGTGGCGCTGCACCACGAACCACTAAAGAAAACAACATAAAGACCTCCAAAGAAGACGAGCGACATCAGATTTTCATGGTTGTATTATTACTTTTTTTGTTGTTGTTGGTAAAAGATCCCTCTAGCATTAGACTCGTGAGATTTACTTTGGATTTACTGACCCAGAATGCACTGCACTATAGTCCACTTCCTGCTTTTGGACTGGTCTCTGGTCCACTTGGCATTCACATATGCATTCAAACTGTGCCAGAGTTCTCCGCAACCGAACTGAGAACTAGGTCTGTACCCGGCCCAGAGTTTGCAGTTCTTGTACGCATCAGAGTTCGATTACGCGTTCACACCTCCCCAAACAAACCAGACGGTCAGGACAAAAACTACAATTTGATTAAAGCAGACCAAACAGGGCTGGTGTGGATGCACCGTAAAAGATGAGAAGATCCTGAGTCTGACCATACATAGGACCATTGTTCAAAGCGAAAGATAACAGTGTGTTCAGCAGCAGCAGGAGTTGCCTGTTTCCATTTGGGACGCAAAGTCAATGATGCTGAAAAAGAAGCAATTTTCAAGCATCAGGACTTTAAAGTGTTTTTAAAGCACCAACGGCAGATGGTCCGGGGCATCTGACATGACTATCAGTCCCTCCAGGGAGGTCAAAAGAATAACAAAAAAACAAAAGGGCTCAAGGTAATGCCTTTGTTTTTTTTTCGGGGCCATCTGGAGTTGTATGTGCTCATAAAATATCATGTGGATTCTTCACCTTCATTTGAGGGTGACAGATTTGTCTAACTCTTAAATACCGAGAGGATCAAGTAACTTTTGGAAGTCTCCAGTGTGGGTTTGAAACTCCTTAATGAGGACTTTGATAGCATGAGATTGAGCATCAGGCCTGAAGTGGTGAGAGGAAGGTGAGCGGTCTACACAGCCATCACTCGCACCTTGGCCTCATATCCGTTCACCGTCTCCGTCTTCTCGCTCCTCCAGCCCAGGATGCCGGTCTTGTTCCTGCAACAGAATCCAAATAAGTTTCCTGTGACCTTTAAGTTAAGCTCATAGCTACATGAAGAAATGATAAAAAAAAAGAAAAAGAAAAAAAAGAAAACACATCTGTATAATTTATACAGAAATGAATTATGCAACAGTGAGAAGGATTATTCCCAAGTTTAACAACATTTAAGGCCGAGCGCCTTCAGTCAGATGCTTCTTCAAGCTCCCTGCACTGCAGCCTCTACCCCATTGGTGAGACATGCAGCTTGAAAATATTGCCTCCATTGTTCCTGTTTGCCATCAGTGAAGATCAGCAGCTCGCTGTGCAATTAGGAAGCCTGTCGAGAAGCTAGTGAGGCATTTCTCATCTTCATCTGCTTAGTCCCTGTGGAGCCAAGCAGAGGTTTCAAGGATGGTTATCCCCTTCATCGTTGTTCCTCACATTTGCAGTAATAGCATAAATACAAGGATATTTAGATAATAAAAAGTAGCAGCTAATATCGGTAATAAGAATAGAAATGTTAATGTATCTGTTAGCCAACTGCTGTGGTCCTAACCTATTCAGAGCTTTGTCATCAGCAGTAGAGCGATGCTTTCCCTCTTCTGTTCAATTCCCCCACAGGACCAGCTGTAGTATTTTCAAAAGAATATATTTTCTCCTGTGTTTGTAAAAAATTCACAGCTTATGATACGACCACAAACCTGGAGTCGCTTTGGTAGTTCGTGAATTCATACTGACAAGTTAAGGAGGCTAAAATTAGCATTTCATAATCAAACATGTTGAGCCAAAGCTAAAAAACATGACACTGGTACCAGGACAATCTACCTATTTGCTCTAAGACATAAATGCAATTTACTTTTCAGAGTTTTAGATTTTTTATTATGATGATTTAAAGGTTTTGTTTTTCACCTTAGCCTGCATTATGTCATATCTAGGTTAGGTAGCAGTCAGATGAAGCATTGTAGAGTTCAGGTTTCATTTTTGCAAAACTCCAACAAAAGGGGTACAAAGTGGAGTGGTAACAGGGGCAAAAAAATCCACAGTGGATCATCCCTGCTTTACAGACTTCGTATAAAGACACAGAACAAAATGTTAATTCTCCTCAAGGATCCTTTGTCGTTTTGAATATTTTTTTAAACCTATTCCTATATGGTTCTCCATTTTGTCCTCGTTCAGTTACTCATTCTGTGTCGGAACAGAAAAATAATGCCACGCATATCTAAAAAAAAAAAAAAATCCATTTAGTTGAAGAAGGGGTGACGTGACCTCTTTGAACTTCCCTAAATTTCCTTAAAGCCTGAAACCATAAAACTGCACCGCTGTAGTTTTTGTGCGTGACTGACTGAAGATAAATAAACTCCAGAGGTAGATGCCCCATCTGGGCTGCTTTGACAAAGTGGTTCGCTCTGAAGCATCATAAACAGATTATTGGCATGTAGACAGGAGTGCTGACTGGGGGAAATGCAGAGAGGTGACGCTAAGGTGGAAGTCTGACAGGGAGACGATTACCCTCTGCCTGCTCACTTCACTGAGCTGTACTCTGTCCTTCTGCTCACTTACTGTTTATCTCTTAACATTCACTCTTCCTCTCTTTCCATAATTCACCCAAATGTCTCTTTTTTCCGCCTCCTTCCACCAGAAGAACCATTTCTTTTTGTCCACATATTGCACTTCTATAACTTTTCATGTCCCATTCATCTTTGTCTCCATTTCTCAGTCCACTCCTTTGCTCCCATTTTTCTTTGCCTCATCTTTTCACTTCTGTTACTTTTTTTTTCCAAAATCCTCTTTATTTCTCCCTTCTCTTCGTCTATGTCCATATGTTTTATTGTCCCTGTCATCCCTAAGTCAAAAACACCATAGTTCGTTGTAAAGAACTTGAGTTTTCTTCTAATGAAAAGAAGTTAGCCATGTTTAAGTAAAGCCGTAAGAATTCTCATTGGGAATTTTGCCACAAACCACACAAAGGACACACAGCTAACATGTGGAAGAAAATAGCCACATCAGGTCAAAATGTGACTTTTTGGCCTACATACAAGGTGTTTTGTGTGATGAAAATATCTCAGTACACACTTCACCAGAAAGAGCCATGATGAAATATGGGGGTAGGTAGTATCATGCTGTGGGAAGGTTTTCCTTCAGCAGCAACAGGGAAGACAGATGGAGCTGAATACAAAACAATGACGTAAGATAACGTGTTCGACACTGCAAAGTACAAGCAGGATAACGTTCCTCAACAGATGTGTAAACAGAGCTATAACACAAGTCGTTTAGATCAATGCATATTCATGTCCAGACCTCAGTCTGTGCTGTGATGTTTGGACTGATCTAATGCTATTCTGTAAAATTTTTAATCTTTCGATCTGGTGGAAAAATGCCTCAAGAGCGTTTTGGCCGAAACTGAACCAACAACTGACTCAGAGGAGGTTAATCACACACCACACTTATCAGATTTCTTTAGCACATTAAGGTTTTAACAAAATATATATTTTTTGCTTCCACTTCACAATTATACACTGCTTTGTGCTAGTATCATGTAAAAATCTCAATAATATACACTTAAGTTTATTTTTGGAACACGTCAATATGTGAAAAGCTTCAGGAGTTTTCAATAGTTTTAGAAGGTACCCTACGTCCAGTCAACCCCAACCTGGGCCTTTACTCCGAAAGGTTAGACTTTTGCTGAATAAAGATCATTTGATGTACTGTAATTTAACTTTATTCCATGACATTTACATTTTATGTCAAAAAGCTTGGCTACATTAACTTCTGCAAACTTCAGCCGGTCCATCGCAGCTGCATCTGGAAGACAGGCTGGCAGCAAACACCCTAAATCATGCAGTTCCTTTCAGATTTACCAGAAACAGTGTAACTGTCCCTTTCTAAACTAATTATTTATGATGACTTTTTTTGTTGTTGTTTGTTTTAGCTCGACATGTGTGCGGTTGTCTCCACTTCCTGGCAGTGCTGCTGCTTGTGTTTTTCTTGCGTTTTGACGGCCACCGGAGAATGTGCTGAACTTGCTCCCTTCTTCAGCTGTGCCTTGCAGTGCAGGGGAAAGTAACCCAGAAGCACTGACAGAGACATTTTATTGTAACAACAAAGGTAATGCGTTTTACCAAGGCCATTGTTTTATGAATGAGTAATTCATCAGTACGGTTGAGGCTAGCTTCGACGATGTTTACTTTGCAGTTACAAAGCTACCGAGTGCATGCTGGCTCTGGTTCTGACCTCTCAAAGGCGATGTTTCGGGTGTCCAGCTGAGTGGTCACCACCGGCGCGGACAGCCTGGCTGCGACCTGCTCATCGCTGGGCTGCGTCGCACCCAGGAGGCCCAGTCCAGCACAGGTGCCCTTGCAGGCGCCAGCTTTCCCCCTGCCAGGAGAGAGCGCCGTAAGAGATGAGACGCACAAGGTCTCGCAGAACACCAGCTGTCTGTCGTGGTCCACCTCCATCACCTCTGCACTGGAGTCTGAGAGACGGGAAGAGGGAAAATGGGAAGAATTTCAGACAGAAATGCAGGAGAGAGCTGTGCACTGGTGCTGAAAGACACAAAGATGGCAAAGGGATTAAGTCTGATGTCAACAGATCACAGACATTGTTACAGAATCAAAAAGAAAGGGTAGAAAAACACAAGCATCTATATTTGCAGCTCATGCAACAAAGAAACAGAACACCAAGACAAAAATGTAGACTTACAGTATTTAGGTGTGAGAAATTCATGTCAACTTCCACAGTTTGGAATAACTGCTCATTTCAACAGTTATCAACACTAAATGTTAACATTGCTGACATAAATCCTGTTGTCTTTCGAAAGCCATGTGGGACAAAATCAGCAAGTTAAAAATAGTGAGAGGCTACAGAAATTCAATTTCTGTTTCAACAACGACTAAATAAATTTATTGGAAATCTTTACATTTTTCCCAACTTAGAAATTTACACTAACATGAAGAATTTTTGTGGAAATGGGATCTGAAGCATACAAAAAAAGGGTCTTGCATGTTTCCAATTAAACCCAGCTTTACTTCTAACACTCATTAAAACATCACACAGGACCAAAGAGCTGGGCATCACACAATACATAAAACATTAAATGTTTACTCATGGAAAGAGAGGCATCAATTTCTTATCCCATATGCCTAATTTCTACTGAGTGGTACAACTCAGGTTGGTGTGATTTGGTCCCGAACCGTACCGCATTGTTCCTGGGTCCCCTCCTGTTGTAGGTCTGTAGGACAATGGTACGGTGGAGTTAGGGCAGAGCTACTGGCGTCACACAACTTAGTAAATTTATTGGTAAACAGAGAAACTTCACTGCTTGTGAGGGGCAGAAACATTCTCATGTCTCATGTGCGTTGTCGTTAAGCAAGGCGCTGTCTCTGGCAACTGGGAAATTATCACTTTCAAGAACGAATACCACCACTGCTTTGCAAAGTACTGCCAATCCAGACAAGCATGAACTCTTGGCGAGGGAGGTCCTCAAACCAATATTCAAACTAGTAGCCTTCTGGTTGAAGGGCTGGGAGGCTTGCTGACCTTGGCCCCTGAAAATGAAGCTCCGGTTGCCTCTCTGCCAGGTCATCTGCTCAAACCCCATCAGCGTGGTGTCCACACGGAGACACTGTCCACTCTTCCACACTCTGTAGGTGTCACTGGGGCAAATACGAGAGACCAGGGGCACTGTGGACAAACACAACGTCTTAACCAAACAGTGCTATTTGTCATGTCCAACATTTCAGACAACAATTCTTGGTTCTTCTTGCAAGTGTTGCCATTAGGGTAATTATTGGCCTCAGTCATCCATTAAATCCTCTTTACTTGTACAGCAATGATACCATATGCATACAAAAGCATGCAATTAGTCTACGGGCCAGTGTTATTCAGCTCAACAGGAAGAAATGGGCATAAACATGTCATGGGAATAATATATGACAAATTGGTTAGAAACAAAAAAGCTGAGACTCACCCCAGCTGGTAAATTCCCATTTCATCTCCACGTAGAAATCCTGCGCCTGGACAGGGAGCAGAGGAGGAGAGACAGACATTATGGATGAAGAACAAAACGAGGAGAATAGCAACGAAGAGTAAAAACTATGCAGTCGGGCTGCTTCAGCGTGTACGCCAAGGACGGTGAGGAAGACTGGCACTGAGAAGCTGAGTGTGTTTGTGGAGGGTGTTAATAATAGAACTGATGGATGGAGAGGCCAGTAGTGTGGGTGAGGGCAGCAGCAGGTGAAGAACGCTGGGATGTGTGTGTACTGAAGAGTCGTTTTAAAAGTGTCAGGGTGTTTTGTCTGCTGTGCGAGGATGCTTTAGTGAGAGCATCATTACGTGTGTGTGTGTGTGTGTGTGTGTGTGTCTCTGTGCGCGCACACGCGTGTGTGTGTGTGTGGTTGTGTGATAGGGAGCCAGCTGGATCTGATACAGAGACAGACTGTGTGAAGGCAGTTCTCTGCATCTCTGCCACTGCTTTGCGCGGCACTAACAGGATGATCTGCTGGTGCACCAGTGCTACCATCAACCTATCATGTTCCGGCACAGGTCACCTGAGCTTTGTAAGAAATGCTCCTGTGCCTTTAATCATGCCAGTGCTTACTCCTCCCGGGTCTGAGATGAGTCAGATCACCTCGGGACACACTGCCGTGAAACATGGAGACATAATCCTTTGTGGTCCCCTCGCTGACTAGTAAACAAAGTTATAAATACCATCAAAAAGAATATTTCATCCTAAAATGAAGACATATCTGCATTTCAAATGACAGCTGGGTAAAACCTGACATTTTATGCAACTGTAGATGGATTATCTTCTCAGCGGCATGCACATTTATTTCTATACAAGCATGTGTGTGTGTGTGTGTGTATGTGTGCGTCCGTGCTCCTTGGAGATTTTGTGCTAATGTGTGTGGGTGCGTGTAAAATCCCACTTGGCGTAGTCTCTCCAGCAGGACGGGGATGCCCGCCAGCCTCTTGGCAGTCCTCTGGTAGTCACGGTAACGCAGCACGAGACGCACCAGCTCCGGGTCCCTCGTGCTCACCGCCTCTTGAAGAACTGGAGAATGGAGGGGTGTGGGGAGGGGGAGCAGACAGTAAAACACTCAGACCTTATTCAAAATTTATGTGAGCGAGCAATTTAAGGGTGCAGCGGGAACTGCTGAACGTGAAGTAGGCCAAAGGAGAAGCTGGTTGGCCCAATTACTGCCACGTGCCCATCTATCATCAGAAAGACTCTTTACAAATAGTTGATCAAAGACTAAGGAACACTCCTCCCTTTTCTTCCTTTTCAGATAATCGATTTAAACTCAGCCCACACACACACACACACACACACGCACACACACACACACACACACACACACACACACAAGTCCACAGAGGGTTTACGTCTCATAATCTGTCAATGAACCAAAGGATCCAACACACCGAAGGCTTGGATCCTTAGGTGTATTGGATCCAATCCAATCCAGAGAGATTTCCGTACTCTAAAACCACAAGTTAAAGAGGCAAAATTATGTGTTTTCCAGGCACATTGTTTCATTTTTCACCACAATCAAGTAACTATGTTAATGTCATCTGTCATAACAATGCTGCATACGTCAAATATAACTTAAAAGAAATTTGACTTTGCAATTTAACGCCTCGAAATCGGGCCTTTGTCTCTTTAAGAAGCTTCTGCTCTTTCCGACACTCTGCCTTCAGCACCTCATCACAGTGTTCCTCCATTAAGCCTTTACTATTGTTTCTAGGAGTCTTTGCAGTGAGAAGTAGTTTGTAATGATGAGCTCAACAGATGCGCAGTTGCACCAGGTGTTTGCTAATTGCTGCTGCTGCTAATCTTAAGGAGCAACAAAGGCTTTGCTTCGCTGAACTGCATCCATAACTCTAATGGAGACAGATAAAACGACACCAAACCTTTTATAAAATGGGAGTGGAGAACTGGACTGAAGTTTCATGCTGTTTTACAACACAAATACTTGTCCACCCTGAAAAAAAGTAATATAAAGGTAATTTCTCTGTTCTGTGTATACAATCCTTATTCATTTGGCAACTTCTGACCAAAAGAAAAGTGGAGATAGTTACAAGAAACATGTTGCAGAACATGTTGTGGACGCTCTAAGACAGAGATTCACTCAGTAAGCCACATGGAAAAGAGACCAGTACCATAAACTAGTGGGTATCCCACCACTGGCAGAAGGTGCTTCCTGAATAATAAACCCTGGATCCACCAGGGACCTAAAGCAACTGCTTAACAAGAAAAGGCAAATTCAGGGCGGCAGAGTGAATTATTGCAGAGTGTACAAAAACATCTCGAAAACAGCTCAAAGTCAAGATAAGAAAAAGAAAAAAGCAGAGTACAGGAAATACTAGGGAGTAAGCTCTGGCGTAACAATATAAGATATGTGTGGTCAGGGAGAAAGAACATCACAGGCTTCAAGTAGAAGGAGGATTAGACAGATAAAGTGTCGGGAGCGCTAATGAACTAAACACGTTCTTCATTAGCTTTAGTAGAGGAACAAGCTTAGTATCCGCTTCTCCTGCCCTTCGCCCACAGCTTCCCTGTCACACCTCAGTGGACTCATTTCAAGTCAGTTCTGGAACTTGGTGCCGTAGCTCCATCTTCATCTCCATCTCCATGAGACGCTCTTGGCTTCCTTTGTTTTGGGGACAGAGGAAGGGGAACAGTATGGAACTAAACTGAGCCTATAAAGTTTGCTCCAATATTTTTAAACTGAAAAAAAAAAAAATGAAGCTGAAAAAAATAAATAAATAAAACATCTAGATTTTTTTTCAGATTAAAGTTTATTTTTCAGTTTCAAAAAAACGGTGGAGCAAGCTTCATGGCCCCAATTTAGCTCCACGTAGAGACTGCAGATCCAAATGGTATCGGGGGGGGGGGCAAAGTCCTTTGCTTTAACCTGACCCAGAAGAAGGTTCTGATGCAGCAGAATGCTTCCTTTTGCATTCTGGTATCTAAGAAATCTCCTTCATTCGTCTGGAGGTTCTGGCGTTACTTTACCCGAGGCCCACCTCAGCAAATCAGAGACAGCTGTTATGTCAGAAGCCATCACACACCTGCTTCAATCATCTTAACATAAACAAAAGAGAGTAAATGACTGCATGTTAGGACAATGTCAAGCACTATTTCTATGATAATGAGTGCAGTGAGGTGGTGGATGCTAATAATGTCAGTGTTCATTGGTGGGAGAGTAAACAGGAGCTACAAGAGGGAAGCCCATCACAAGGAGAAACAGAGCAGACTGTGTCTCTTAAGGAAGCTTAGTTCCTTGAGCTTGTACAGCAAGATGTTGGCTTTTCTCTGTGAATCTTCCATCATCTGTTGGGGCAGCAGCATCAGAGCCAGCGTTAAAATTAAAAACTCAGCAAGCTAGTAAAGAAGGCTTGTTCTGTTCTGGGAACTGCGCTGGAAACACAAGTGATGATTTTTGCTAAAAAAAAAAAAAAAGATTCTTCATAAGAACATAATGAACAACCCTGCACATCATCTTCATTAAAACTGTTATACATACAACAGGTTGCTTCTGATCCCCTGGAACAAGGAGTCGCTGCTGCAGGATGTCCTTCCTGCCCACGTCTACAACCTCATGTAATGACTCTTAAAGGAATTTAGATCATGACCACTCCTATAATGTGTACTCTCTTTTATAGTATTGTTGAATTAAACCATGAACAATCTTGTAATATTTACAGATTTTGTATAACTTCACTGAGAGACATGGAAGAGTACAAGATTACTTAGACAATTAAAACTATAAATAAGCTAAAAATGTTCATTTAAATGATCTTGTTTTAGTCCATGTCACACCTCGGCATACTGAAATCTTTTTTTTTTTTTTTTTTTATAGGGTTAAGGAATAAAACAAGAAGATTCCTGGGGAAAAGTGGACTGAGATGAAAACAGTGATGGCTAATAAAAAAGCATAATGATCCTAAACCTGCTTCAGGTGTAAAGATTTTACACTCATCTCAAATATAAATATTGATAAAACTCCCCCAAAAGTAGGGAGAGTAAAAAAAAATCCACAAGTGTCATTTGATGAATAAAAGGTTAAAACTGAGCAATAGTTGAATATCTTGTAAGGCATTTTAAAATACATCTTTACAAAGATGGAAAGGAAACATCAGATTGATTCTTTTCCTAGTTTGTGGCCGTCAGGTGTAAACGTAAAGTGGCTTCAACTATAAATCATCACTAACTGTTTCTCGTGTAAATCAGGTCATCCTCATCCGTTTACCTCCATTCATATTTCAGGCTTTAACAAGTGATCCATTTAAAGCTGCAGAAATCTTGACCAGGCATGCGATGAAACAGTGACAATTTCAAGGTTAAAATATTAATGATTTCACACTCCCACATCCTGCCATTGCCAGATGTCCATACCACGTTTCCACAGAGCCAGCAGAGAAGAGCTGCCTGACAGAGTCTGCCTAAAGAGCAGGTGTGACTGGAAAAAAAGTGCATAGAGCAGCAAAACGAGTCAACGTAATAATCTTACATACATTCAATTCAATCACATTTAATTAAGTAAGATTATCATTTCTATTTTCTGTTCATACAGGAAGCATAAGCCTTTAACATTTTTTTAAATAAAAGCAACAAGAAACTTATGAAAAATTTTGTCAACTGCATTGAAAAAGACACTTTAATTGTTGTCAATGTCATTTTTCTTTATAAAGCAGACTTATAATTACATCAGTATGGATATTTCGTTGAACAAGATGCACCTCACAGCACATTTATCTTAAAACATACTCAAGCCTCCGATGGGCCAATCTGTATACAAAGGCTTATGCATAATGTAAAATATGTGCATTAAGGCAAACAAATGAAATTTTCAACACACACACACACACACACATGCACACTCACCAGTCCAGCCATTACGGTTCTCCTTGCTAACGTCAGCTCCGTGCTGCAGCAGGATCCTGGCACAATCCAGGTAGCCCAAAGTGACAGCCAGGTGGAGAGGAGTCCGTCCACGAGGGTCCAGAGACTCTACATCCGTCTAGATCAGTGGAGGCAAGGACAAGAGGGGTGGAATAAGGAGGAGCAGACGTGAGCGTAAGGGCTGACAGAGAACATTTAGATTTATAGTTAACCGTTGTCGTACAAAAGGAGGAAATGTTTGAGGAATGACAGAAAGAACAAAACGAGACGGTGAGCTATGGTAAAAAATGTCTCGCTACCTTAACAAAGACATTTAATCATGCTTCACTGAACTTTAACACTACACGGTTTCTTTTATTTAAAAAGTACAGACTAGACTGTTAATCAGGCCCAAACTCCCACTTATTGTCTATAAACCGTAAAACAATCTGAAATGTTTTTCCTAAGTCACAAATTTCAGAAATCAGAAGTTCAGACTTTCACTTTATCAATGTTTCAAAAAAAGGTAAAATTGATCTTAGAGGCTTCTTTTGATTTCTCAACTCTCTATTATAGAACATAAAAAAGCTGAAATTACAAGCTTGTACTAGAAAAGACACACTTAATTACTCTTTTGAACCCCCCTTTGGTTCAGTTCCAGCATTGAGTCTTCTTGGATACAGATTAACTGCATCTGATCAACCATAATAACATTTAGCTGCTCAAGTCGCACCATTTGTTCATTTGTGTTGTTTAGCTTCTGCCATAGTTTGAGCATCAGAATGATCTCATTGGCCAAAATGTCGATCTGAAGAAAAGCACAAATGCACAGCAACATGTCTGGACTGTGGCACGGAAAAGTCAGTCAACATTAGTTAGAGGAAAGAAATGACATTAAATAAAACTGGATGTTTCTCCATAATGATAAAAAGAAAGATCAAGGTGGATGGTAATAGGCTTACAGGAACAATAAAGGACATGATGGAGTTTCCAGTTGCTAGTGATTGTGTTGTATATGTGAAAACAATTCCTTACAGTCCCCACTATGTCTGGACTAAGAAAAAAGGCCAGACGGCTTTAATTCCAAGGAAAAATATTGGTCTGATTAAAATCTCCCAAATTAATGTGTGAGGATGTGTTGTGGTTTGATTAGGCTAAAACTTTTGTCTACAATTGTGTGACCC
The DNA here is from genome assembly GCF_000485575.1 of Poecilia formosa. Classification (NCBI taxonomy): domain Eukaryota; kingdom Metazoa; phylum Chordata; class Actinopteri; order Cyprinodontiformes; family Poeciliidae; genus Poecilia; species Poecilia formosa. Next base: position 281,153 of record NW_006800137.1, read on the forward strand.
ACTAACAAAAGAATGACCCAGAATGAAGCATGGTCATGGCAGTATCATGCTTCGGCTTACTTTTCTCCAGTGAGCACAGTAGTTTGAGAAAAAGTTGTAGAAATTAATGAACAAATACCAACTGGTTTCAACATTAAACTGGTTAGCTAGGAAGCTAAAGACCAACAATGTTTTGTTTTCCAGAAGAGAACGGTCTCATCAGAAGACCAGGAAAATCTCTGGGGTCACCAGCAGCACAGTTATTGGGGTGGACTACGTGGATTTTACCATAAATATAAATATTTGACATTTGTGTTTTTCTTTTGAAGTAACTTTTGCAATTACTGTTTCTGACTTTTGCTTTTTTTTAAAAAGTTTTCTGGTGATTTATTTATTTATTTAACTTGAGGCCATTTTAGATTAGATGTATGCCCATCATGAGCAGGACTCAGAAGAGATGTTGTATCTCTTTCAGTTGAATTCTCGTCTTGGTGTACATCACAAAAACTTGGTCGGCAGGTTTTTTGTTTTACTAATTATAGGCGCAACATTTGCCTCAGTGATCCTAGATCTGCTGTAAGTAGAGTAAGTGATCCTAGATCTGCTGTAAGTAGAGTAAGTAAGTGGAGTTTTGATGGTCACAATTTTCTGGGGAATGGCTGATCCAAGGTCAGTTCTGTTAATCCTAAGGGCTCGACTCTGATTAAGGTTTACTTTTTGAGATAAGCATTTGCCAGCATCAGCAATATAGCAGACTAAAAGGAAAAATCTGCCTACATAATGATACTAATACTAAGTACCACAGGAGAACACGGGAAAGTGCGAACATATGCCGATTTTTGGGGAACTTTTAAAATCAGCAGCTCAAACAGGACAAGTCAGCATGAGGAAGCTGCTTTGATGAACGACAGTGTAACAGAAACGCTCAGCAATCAGTAACTGCATTCTTCTGTTTTGCTTATTTGCAAGGGAAATAAGGAGGACCACAATGATATACAGAAAACCAGAATGCATGAGCGCAGAAAGATGCTCACAAACACACAACAAGCACATGCTCTTACGCTGTAATATCTTGGATCGTGTTACAATAACTGAATTTAGTGAGCGAAACATAATACCACAGTGCATGTCAGCGGATGAAGCTACCTCCATTACGCTGCTACCTCGTAATCTTTGGCTAACAGTTGTGTGCTCTGTCATTTGAACGAAATAAAAAAAAAGAGAGAAAAGGAAAAGACTCTAATCAAAAACAGAAAGATTTCCATTGCAGTAGGCTGTGCCCGTCAGCAATACATACAAAATGGCACCTAAGGGACGGAGATGAAGAAAATAAATGGGACAGCGTAATGAGGGAGTCCCCCAGGAGCTACGGAGACAGGGGAATGGATGCAGATACATAGCAACTAAAGCAGCACAACAAGTCTCTGATAGGAAGGAAGGGGTCTGTTGATTATTAGTTGCTATTGGTTTAATGTACAAACACAAAGGTAAGCATTTAAAACCTAAAAGGAACAAACCTCTCCCCCCCAATTGGGTATTATTATTATTATTTTTATTTTTTTTTTATCTATAATGTCCTTCCTAAGGTTTCTGTGTTTGTAATGCTTTAGATTATCAGCTTAAGCTTTTGGGTGGGGGGTTTGGAGCACTGCTCAGTTTCAGCTAAGGGTGAGCAAATAATATACAGGACAGAGATAGAATATTAGAAAGAAGCTAATAAGGGAGAGCATAAACAGGAGCATATGGCAAGGTGAAAGGAGGTGGAAGGAGAGAGAAAGTGACGGCGGCTGGGTTGTTTCAGAGGAAGCAGAGGTTGTTGAAGGAGACAGTTCAGATAAAGCACAGAGAGTTGCCAGAAAACAGTGTGTACCATGTTCCTTCTTTCACTAAAGAAGGAAGAATGGGAATATACAGAATTTCATAAGACTCATTGTCATATTATTTATTCTACAGCATTTCGCATTGATGGATTATGCTACAAGCTAAATGGCGTGGCAAGTTTAAGCAGCCATGATAAATGGGTCTCTCCAGTGTCATTCAGTGTAGATTAAACTCTTAGTCCTTTTATGTACCTCATTCAAACTCCGAGCGAGTTAACTCAAAACATCCCAAAAGGCTTGCTGAAGATTTCCCGGACTCAATTACTGTCAGGCTTGCACTTGTTTATGCCTCTATTTGGGTTGATTTCTTTGACCCAGCCACCTCTTCGTTGTCGGGCCTCCAATGACCCGTAACCAACACCGAAGAGAAAGAAAAAAAAAAACTCCTACACTCAATTTTTCAAAGTAACACAAGTCACAATGTGAGAGATATGTTGCGATGACACCTCCGAGGAGTATCTGCAAACAGCAGCAGCCTGAAACTGCAGCCTCGGCCTGATTGTTGATCCGTGTTGTCCGGCTTACTCATAATGCTTCCAGCACATGTAGCAATTCTTACAGACAGAGGGCAGAGCTAACAGAGCTAAGAGAGAGAGGTGCTCTCATTTAGCCCATTCTACATCAAACTAACTTTAATACAAATGTCATCTATGAAAATGAAGACCGTGTTTTGCCATGTGGTTTTGACACAGAAGGTAGCTTTAAATTAAAATTTCTGGTAATTTAATGGTGTAAAAATCCCTGACATTATGCAGTTCCATCGATTTACATAAATGTTAATCAATAGTTATAATATTTTTAGCCACTTTGAGCATTCTTCCTCTCCTCAAATTGAATTCAAAATGTATTTTTAATAAACTAAAGTTGTGATGATTACCGATATAAAAGCCAGTGCAGCACATACCCATGAAGTTTTGCATTATTAAAGTACCCTCCAGAAGGGCATTTTTCTACAGAGCAAATCATAATAAAAACATGAAGAAATGTCAGTTTTTACACTTTCAACAGAATATCATAACACTTTTACAAACTCTGTCAAAAGATGCATTTGCGGACGCAAAGCACTCTTTTTCCAGGAACCTATTTTCCTGTGTCTTTTATTTACCTCGGCTGTTCGCATGCGAGCGTTTTAACTGGGGAACAGGGTCGATACGTCAGCAGTAATGAGCAGAAATGAGCGGTAACACCACAAACCGAAGCAGTGAGCATCAAACTCTCACTCGCAGCTCGGGAAAGAGGATCACATTGTGAGCTTAACAGCCACGGTTTTCACTTGCAAAGTATATATTCACACGTTGGTCAGTTTCTCTTTTGACACAGGTGGATTTAAATTTAAAAATATATCTTAAACCATTTTAAATTGGTAGTATTGAGTTAAAATCTTGAAAACATTCGATCAGTTCAACATCTCTGATGAAGTCCCTCCACAACAACATTTTTCTGTTAGTCTAGGACAGTGGTGTCCAAAGTCGGCCCTCTGTATACGAGCACGCAAGCAGCTAAAGGAGACAGTGGGAAACACAGAATTATTTATTCCTATCACCACAAGCTTAACAATATATCAATTACCAAGTATTTCATTGCCTGATTGCAGAAATGAGGGCCAACCGGTGTTTTGTAGTCTGCCCCCGGTGGCCATTTAATGATCTGCAGTTTTTAGTTCCTCTGGTTTTTGGCACTTTAGCCAGGCAAGACAAAATGACTCAGAAGGATCACTTAAGCCAACTAAAAGGAAAGGTTTTTCCAGCTCTACACCCTGACCTGCAGACATACTGTCATAATAACTCATTCAGATGGGAACAATGTTTAGTTGAAAAACAGAACATGCAGTTCATTAAATCATGATGAAGAACTCTCCTCCTCTCACATTAACAAGATAGGAATTCTCAGGAGGCAATACAGATGTTTACAACTAATGGGCCGTGCACTCTGTCGACAGTCTTCTCTTTCTGTTTCTTTTAAACAAACAAACACACACACACACACACACACACACACACACAGAGACAGACAGAGTTTCGCTGGCCCCTTTTCACTTGTGCGATTCAGGTTTCAAAGTGGAAACATGATGTCATTCCAGGTAATCTCTTAGTTTCCACTCACCAGTAAAATTGACTGTGTGTGAGGATAAACTACTTTCACAGAGTAAAGCAGAATATCTGCTTTGGATTTGTAAAACTAATTCACGGCTTCCCAAGTTAAATATAAAGCTGGGGGTAGCAGTGTGTACCACAGACTGACAGAGAGGCATTTCTAACATATTTCATGCAGAGAGTAAATCGATCACTTGGTCAATAATGTCCCACATTCTAACTTGCCATATAAAGATAAGATGGAACAAATAACCTTATCTCAGCCCTGTCTTAATAAGTTATAGCAGTGAGACAACAGGCTGTCCAGACCTTGTTTTACGGCAGATTTTATGACTTGCTGTAAGAGATGAAACAATTTTCTTTTATGTTTCCAGGAAGTCACGTGAGTTTCTGGCTCTGGCAGAATGGTAATTAAACATCCTCATTATTAGATGCAGTTAGTTTTAGTCGTCTAGAAAGAAAAAAATGTTGAAGGCTTAAACAATAACCAGGTAAACGGTAAGAATGGACAACAGTATACTAGTCACTCAGATTATATGACGAAAAAAGGGTTCCTCTAACAAACACACACGAGTATCCCGTAGAAAATCTCTTATCACATAGATAGATTGTAAGAATACACCACAGAACACCAGCAACGATAGTGAAAAATTATCATCTGTGAAGAGATAAATCTCTTTGTTATATCTACGCTTTCAACGGGTAAAATGATTAGACAGCATAGGATAAATTTACAGTGCTACACTGAAAATACTGAGTTACATTTATGCATAAATCTTGATTAATCCAATCAGTTAGGTAGACTTTAAGGGTAGACTTTAAGACATAAAAACCAGAATGACTTTGAATGTTCTGCTTTTAAATTCAGACAAGACGGGAGCCTATAAAACACAAACTGCTTAGTCAGTCGCTTGTTTTTGATGGTGTTTACTTGGGCTCCAGTAATAAAGTAAAAAAAACAAAAAAAAAACAACCAGGTGTCATTTTTGAAAAGGTCGTGTTATTTAAACCCCATATTAAACAGGTTTCTAATGCATCCTTTTTTCACCTCCACAATATTGCCAAAATTAGAAATATTCTGTCCCGAGTGATTAAGAAAAATGAGTTCATGCATTTGTTACTTCAAGGCTGCGCTTTTGTAATACTTTATAATAAGAAAGTGCAAAAAAAAGTTTTCTGCGTAGCCAGAACACTGCGGCAAGAATTCAGAAGAAAATTAAATAGATATATTCTCAGTTTTTACCCTCTCTTCTATGGCTCCTTGTTAAATCCAGAATCAGAGATACAATTCGCCTTCTTGAAAATAAAGCTTTTAATAATCAGAGTACTGGTTGTAACGTAGCGAGTTCTGAATGGCTTAAGAAAAATTAACAAAGATAATGATAGTATATAGGTGTCGGAAATTCCAAGTCAAAGTCTGAAAAGAAATCTGATTGAGGTCATGTGGTCAGAGTCATGCAGTCCCTGTTCTGTCAAAAGCTTTTTCTCTTATTCATTAATATTATCTTTTGAAACCTGCATTTTTTTTCTTTGGTAATTAAAGGCTGGGTGCAATCAAGCAACAGAACAGTGAAGCAGTGTTAAATTTCATACTGGCATTTTGCTCAAACCAATGTAAGGCAAAAGAATAGATGTAAATCATGTGCCAGTTTTCTCACCCGTGAGTCTTTTGTATTTCCACAGGTTCGATTAGACAAATTAAAACTACTGATGTGTGAACATCTCTCCAGGCCAGAGTCTCAGGGCTGCAGACGGAGTGGTTTTGGCCCACTTTGGCTTCCTACTACCGAGGGAGTGCTGACGCAATTTCCAGGATTCCAATGAGAAGCAGACTATTTATCAAATAAAGAGCGTTTAGTCTGGTTTACACTGTTCTGGTAATGCCTTTATTGGCGTTCTGTGGTGTGTTATTACAATTTGAGTGGTCTGACTGCCAATACCTTTACAGTACAGAATAAATTAGAAATAAATCACTCTCAAGGCTTATTGACACCCCTTGAATATATGTGTAAAAATCCTGCAAATGCAACTTTTATCTTTATGTGTTACGTGTTACAATTTCTTTGTACATCCATTGTGTCAGATGAAAAAGTGTCACAAAAAAAAACATAAAAAATATTGTTTTATAAAAATTTCTGGTGGCACCCTTATTGGAATCAATTTAATTTTTATTTTTGATTAATTTTTGCTGCTGTGATCATTAAATTAGGAATCCATGGTTAACTCTATCCCACGGGTATAAATGCCTGAAAAAGTACCAGCATGACTTGAAGTTCTGATTTCTGTGTAAGTCACTGAGATTCTGTATAACAGACCAAGACAAAGAATCATTATGAGGTAGAAGGAAAACGATGGCATGTTTTGAAAAGGTGAATATTGGACCCATGCATTAATAATTGCCAAGTGTTAAACTTCTTGTGGTTTTAATGCGAAGAAATGACTAAAAAGTTCAAGAGTTGTACTAAATCTGGCAACGTACTGAAGCTACGGCATGACAGAAGCCAGTCAACCTTAGCCATTCTTAACAAAACAAAAACAAAACAAAAACATATCAAACAAGCAGGTCAGTTTTGTGCTGGTCAGAAAATTCCTTTACAAAAGTAGCCCCTTTTCCATATTTACAGCAGAAGGAAGATGGTAACAGGGGTACAAAGAAAATATATCCAAAGCTCACGTTTGGAGAAATGCAGCAAAGAGGTGCATCTTGGGATCATCAGCTGCCTTTTATTTTAAAGCTTTTTACACATCTCCTCCAGAAATGCCAATGGTAGCAGAGGGACCCGTATATGTAGCAGCAAACATCAACGAGTGAGTTAAGCCAGCAGAAGACATCAGGATTATTGTTATTAATCATATTCATTTTATGTATAATTTTTGTTTCAGGGATTTTTTTTTTAGCTATGTCTTTATACTTATTTTCTGTCATCCTTATCCCTAATCTCACCATTCATCCACTCTTCATTCTTGCTTTGCTTTCTCTACTTTTTCCACAGTTACATAATTTGACTCTTTTTCCATAGCCCACATCATCTTGGAGAAGTATCCAAAACAACTCCTTATTTCTTCATCTATGGTCCCTCTCTCTGCCTCATTTGTTCCTGCCCTCCTCCAATTGTGAGCTCACTGGGGGTTGCATTATTGATAGGCATCTCTATCTGTGGCATCTGCTCCTTCTCCTCCTCCTCCTCCTCCCGCCTCGGTTCTCTCCCTCCTCTCTCCCGCTCAGCGCGTGGTGCGCCTGATGCAGCTTGGCAGGTACTTAGGCCGACATCAATCTTTCATAAAAAAAAACACAACACACATGTATGTAAAAAATTTGCTTATACACGCAGCAGCCTTCCCAAATGTTTGTGCATGGGGCGCATAAGAGACCCATCAGGGGGGTGGTGCTATAAAAATAACTTGTTCCTCTTTCTCCTGCCTTCCTTTTCACCTCTTGATAGCCATCCTGATGGGAGGTAGACAAACGCTGGACTGCAGTTAAATGCTAATCACTGCTTTTAGATGAAAAGGACAGTGCTAAACCTACGTCAACAATGACTGAGGGAGAACAGAGCGAAGAACAAAACCTCTCGAAACGTCTGACATTCAACTCAACACAGCCGCAGTGCATCTCCGCTCGCACAAAGGCATTCGAGGCCCGAGAATGAAAACAGTGGAGGAACAAAAAGAAAGACCAAACCATCAAGTGAAAACACTGACCTACATTGCGGCATATTTAATGTTTCTGTTTCTCACCGCACTTCATCTGTTTAGCATCAGAGCCAGTTGAGGCTGACGGCTCAACAGACAGATGGCGAGATAAAAAGAGAAGTGGAGAGAAGGATGAAGACGCCGCTACGATGCGGATTGACCCGGCGGAACGGCAGCGGGAGCGAGGAGGAAGACGGTGGTTCTCTGAAGGGTGCTGACACCTGTTTAGTGCGTACATAAAACCACGGAAGGCTGACTCTCATAGCATAAACAGGTCATTTAAATAGTGCAGGTAGATTATGTGTTTAATTACATAACGTAGCCTCTTTAAGGTAAACAGCACAGCTGTTGCCTTCTCTGTGCATGTCAATGAGATGAATTAGATAAAAACACCAAATGATCCGGCAAGACACAGCTGCAGTGAGCCTCGGCTGATAATGAAATCAAAGGGTCATCCTTTTCTAGGACAGTCTGCTTCCGACTTGTCAAGTTCAAGAGCCTCCCGAAGCTTAAATGGGTGGTAACAACACAATTAGCATTTCCCCTTGAACACGAGGAGGGAGGCTGCTCGACGAATTCATATGTTTAGAAATGTCACAGTATTGATTTGTCTTCTATATTCAATAACACTTTTGAAAACTGCTTGCCTGTTTTAACATGTATACGCTGCAGACATTGCCTTCGGCTGAATTTAAGCTGGCGGAAAATGTCAGGAATCACATTTTTGTAGAATTCATAAAACTAAAAAAAAAAAAAAAAAAATGAAAGAGTGCAAGTTATAGAGAACAAAGAAAATGTACTTAAAAATGTAAAGATGTTTTTGCGTAAGGTTTTGGGGTTAAAGCTCACGTCATTTCTATCAAAAGTGGATTAAAGTATTAAATGCGCAATGAAACCAATAAAACCTAGTGAGTCTTTTAAGTTTAATTCAGTGTCTCCCATGACACTGTCAACATTAAAATGTAAAATGTACCAGAAAGGTTACTTTTTAAGAGATAATGTTACTGCTGTTCTTCATTTCACACCCTTGCAGTTACTTCATGTTCTATCACTTCAAATCCAAATCTTTTTTCCTGAACACAATCAAACTGTCTTTCACTGGACCTTTTGTACCAACCATCCATTGAATCCTTGAGTGAAAAGTTTTTCTTACAGTTGTGCCTGGCATATTTCACAGGTCTGGCAGATGTAATCGTTTAAATTTTACCAAAATGTTCTATTATTGCGAATAATTGGACATTTGTTGCAGTGAATGCAATTGGTAGTACAGACTTTTCACTTTTTCAAAGGAAATACAGAGTAACATAAACTCTTTTTAAAATAACATAATTAAAATGAAATTATATATAAGATTTAATAATTCACTATGGCTATTTATCATCAATACCTTCAACCATTAACATTCGTGAACTGATTAAGAGAAGTTCGTGGGCATGAAGTGGTTTGTTTACTACAAATGTAAGTAAGTTGAGATGAAAAGGCAACACGTTGCTACAAAATGTAAGTGTCTCTTGGTAAAAGGGTGAATGGACTCGGCATCAGCTATAAAACATTATCAAAACCAAAACTAGTCACTAATCTTTCCATAAAAGATTTGGCACTGCATTGTTACTGAAATATGTGTTAAAATCTATTACTTTTTGGGCTTGAATAGTTTTTAGTAAAAGGAGGTTGTGTTTACCTTTTATTTATTTTAAGATTTGATGCTTTTCTTAGTTCAATATGGTGCTCAACGTTTTCAAATCTTTGTCATAGGATATCGCAACGTACAAAGCTACTGGATTCACTAAATTCAGGATGTTTGAAATCACGCATCGCAAATGACAATACAGCAGTATTGAACGAAATCACCTTTAATATTAGCTGGATGTTTTGGACTTTGGACATTTTTAAAACAAGCATCTATCAGCCTGTACTTGTCGTTCCTTTTTAAAACAATTTTCTTTAATCTTCTCATAGTCTACTGTAAGTGTTGTTTTTGTTTTGTGTCTCCGTGGCAATTCATCTGAATCCAGCTGTATAGCAGAAGCAGCTGACAGCTAACATACTTCTTTCCCAATGCCTAATTAAAAATCTGATGCAGTAATAAGAGAAGTAGCTGCTATCCATCTCCTACATCTGCAGGAGATAAAGCGTCACGTGCGATAGATGAAATTACATTAAATTACTTGTTGCTCATTACTCATTAAGTGCATGGGTGTGAAATGGTTTCTTGATGGGTTAGAAATTAAAGTAGGATGGTATGAAACGGTAGTGGATGGATATTAAATGAAAACTTGACATGGCGGCAGTGTGTAGTGCCCCAGAGCCAAATGAAGCCCTCAAACATCTTTGCGCCTTTCGCGTAAAATCTCCATCATCACGTTTGGATGTGAAGAAACTCAACTACAGAAACCTGACAGATTTTTGTACCAATGACAAGAAAATGCTTACATCGCCTCCTTTTTTTTCTTCCTTGTAATCTTTCACCATCTTTTCTATCAGGTAATGTTCCAAACTCCACAACTACCCCCAAAATTAAAGACCTCTAAGTTCATTTCTAAACTGATTCTTTTACAAGAACATAACAAAAACGTCTGAACTGGTATAAAATATTATGCCCAACAAGCCATTGAATATTACGTTTTATAAAACTTCATCTATCCATTATCTTCCACATATGCTCCTATAGGCATCCTGATCCTGAACCTCTGATTTCTTTTGATATGAGCAGATGCTCTACAACAAGTCTCCTTCAGATTTACATACTTGGAAAAAAAAAAACAAAAGAAAAAACACACAACTAATATTTTAGTATATTTATGTGCAAGTCAGGTACATACATGCTCAAAAAGACTTGTTGCTGTATTTGCATCAAAAGGTGACACAAGGTAGCTAAATACGAACGCATGCTACTTTGAGGGGGAACAGAGACTCATGGATAGAAGGAACCGGATTCTGCACACCGGTCTTGTTAAGTTTCCCTTCCTGAAGATAAGCCAAACTGTCTCCTGAGCAGCTCAAAGTTTGATCTCAGTTTATATTAGGACACGTGCGCCTATGCTGAGCAGCAGCTGCAAGTCCAAATAAAGTCTTATGTCTGTGTTGTCTTATCTAACAAAAAACAGGCACCAAAGTAGAGTACACCAGGAAAAGTTCACAGAGATGAGGCTCTGACCTCAAGCCCTGTACCTTTAAATGCCTAAATCCCATGGCTGATTCTTGTTTTTTAAAATTAGATTTTTTGTGTGTTAAAAAATACTGGTGACAAAATCTGCTCTGTTCAAGCTCTCATGCAATAGCATCCTTGCTTTGCTGTGCTGAAATCTGACTGAGATTTCATCGAAGTGAGGGAAAAAAAAAGACAAGTGGGGACGGATGAATGGGTCCTTGCAAGAAAACGATGGATAGAAAGAGTTGGGGGGAAAAACTGTAAGAAAAACTAAATACATGTCACATAGAGACAGACAAAGGACAGAAAGTGGAGATGTTTGAAGACAGGTGCATGCAGAACTCAAGTGATTGACAGAGTTGTTCAGGACTGGAGTGAAAGCAATGAAAATGTAAGGCTAAATCACGGCCCTGTTCCCTTGAGCCAGCAGCACGGAGAGGGATTTTATAGTGCTGATCTGACATCGGCTTCATGCTGAAGATGTCATAATTAAGGTATACAGAGTGAAGGGTAGAGACGGGGGTCAAACAGAGACGCGGGCAGGAAACAACACTTGAGAAAACTTCATGTCATTCCCTGCCTTTGCCCTTAGACAGACCAACGCCACTCAAATAGTCCTGTTCTCAATCAATTAGATGGTTCTATTTCTAGATAAAAAACAGACTCTGCTCATGACTGAGGGACCGTTGTTACTTCCTCTACACATTCTGTCTTTTCTCCAGTCTATATTATGTATAACTTTAAACTTTTTTTCCATCACTCCCTGGTTTAGTTTGTCTGTTCCCTCTTCACTTCTTGGAATTCATTTCTTCTCACTTGCTAAATATGTTATCCTCTCCCTCACTTCACAGGAAAGCAAACTGTGAAAACAAACTCCACAGTTTGTTTTCCTTCCTTCCTGGTTGTATATATTTTCTCTGTGCTTAACTGTGTGACTGTATTTAATATTCCATTCCTCCTGCTACCAGTTTTTGTTCAGACTGCAGGCATGTATTACTGTTTCAGATCTCACTTGTTTACTTAGCTAAATCAAAAGTCAAGCACTCAACACAGTCTAAACACCACCTACTATCCAATATGATAATGGGTTTGTCATGTTAGGTTAAAAATACGACTTTCTCTAAGGTGTCTTGTTGATGGCTGGCAGGTTAAATACGTGTGTAAGCACATCCCATAGGCCATAAGATGATTAGAGTCTACTGCAACCCACTGACAAGTACAACTCCTGGTTACCATAGAGACTGAACACAAAAAAGGTGGACAGACATTGCTGTTCAATGATTTAAACTCATTTGTGTGGTAGATGTTGATCCCTTCCCAAGTGCTGTTAGATCTCCTTCACCTGAAAGAAAACCTTAGAAAATAAAATTTATTTATCTTGGCAAGATAAATAAATTTTGTTTCATCAAATATTTTTTTTAAATATATATTAAATAACACTGTTACTTGTTACCAGTTTCTAGCAGCTAATCCTTAAGTCACTCTTTATATTTTGAGCCTGTTGAAATGGTAGCATTGTCATCAGGTAAGAAAATGTCTTCAAGGAAATCTTGCTATGACGTAGATAAAAAACCTAGTTTAGTTTTTTGTTTGTTTTTAGAAAAACAAACAAATCTGGTCATAAGCTTAAATCTATGGCTATTAAACATGACAGACCCACCAAGTGCTCTAAACAAAAACAACCTAGGGCAAATTTAAAGAAAACTCTGAAATTTTCTGGTAAAATTGTACAATATGGCTGCTGCCGGGACTGATGTCTAGTCTAATCATCTTTTGTCCAGCCATGAGGACATCCACAGCTCTCTTCTTATCCTCATCTTCGTATTCTCTTGTCTGAATAAGATCATTAACACCCACAACTTTCTGTCCATTCTAATGTTGAATCAATAGTTTTCTCTGACCTGTCTGACATGATCCTGCTGCAGCAACAAGTTGAACAGTCTAGTATCTTCAAGTGCAACAGGACAGGAGTCACAATAAGATTTTATAAGGCTGAGCTCAGAAAATCCAGTGTGAAATGTTTTGCACACTGTCATTTCCTGTCAACACTATAAAACCAGCACTATACTCCTCTTATTTTCTTCCTCTTATGGAAGAAAATAAGAAGAAAAAAAAAGCATAGTTATGTTTCTGGTAACATGATATACCAAGGTTTTAAAAGGTTACGATTTTATTTATGTTTTCCATCATATAATTTTGACAGTATTGCATTTTTTTTTTGTGAGATACACAGCAAATGGTGATCTAAGTTTTTTCAAACTGTGTTTTGCACTCCCCCTGTCCCACCTGTGGCAGCACAGTGCTGGTTGCTCATGAAGAATACAAAGACATACTTTGGAAACTAAAGGAACACCAGCCTTTATGGAGCAACAGACCATACGGCAAAAGCTGCTTTTGATTTCTGAAAAGCAGCTGTCAGCAGACCCTACCTCTGTCGATGATAGGCTAACTAATTACCAGCTAATGAAAGCTTTTTCTATTCCCAACGTATACAAATGTTCTCATTCATAAGGGCTACTGTTTTTGCTGACAGTAACTTTCAACTTAATCTAACTACTTGTGTGAGTCATGACTGAAGTAGAATGTAATCCTTGATGTCCAGTGTATTGTTAGGATTTGCCAAATTCTTTTAACTTTTTTGAAGGTCATTGAATGGTTGACCCTTCTAAGTCTCACCCAATGACAGGTACACCTTGGACAAGTTTCCAGTACATCACAAAGCACGGCACGTGCCCAAATATTAAGTTGTTTGTTTTTGATAAAAGGTCAAAAAATATTTAGGTTATTTAAATATTAATCGTGTTTCCACCTCAGAGAGGACGGTTCAATTATATCTTTTCCCAACTGGACACAAGGTTGAATGGTCTCAAACACAGTTTTTTTACGAGCTCGGATTTAGTGCCAAATATAATCAATAATTTTACTCTTCTGAATAACATGTTCATGTTTTGCATGAAACAAAGTATAAGCTGATAGTCACAGCATCGAGTCACTAAGCTTTTCAAATCAAACAATCAGAAACACAGCTGGATATTTCATATACATGAAAGTGGCAAATGGAAATGAATATAGAGTCATCATCTAAGTAGATCTTGGACATGAAGTTCTGAAACAGAGAGATGTGTATATTACTTTTTACCCAGAGAGCCATGCAACCATGCTTACTTCATTGTTTGTTATCAACTGAGAGCCACCAAAGCTATCAGAGAAGAAGAACTATGATGAAACAGCTACACATTATTGCCTTCATAGCTTAGCTTGTCAGAATACGACTGTAAAGTGACATCTTAATGCGTGCTGTATAATGTGATGTCATGGGCGCTATCAAGGCACACTCTGTCATTATAATAAATTGATGCACTTGATCTGTTCCTCTCTCCAGTCTCTCTGTTTTTGTGTCAGAGCGGTTCATAACATCTGCCTTTCCGCTCCCTAAAAGTGGGTCAAAAACTTACTTTAGTTTGGAAAGTATGTCAAGTGACGGGATGAGCCCTCCGTTTTCCCACTAACAGAATGTAGAATAAGATTCTAAATGTTTTAGTCACAGTATATCTGATATTTCAATTTGATTTGATCAAAACTGGTAGTACTTAGTACTCTCTTTCTGAGACAAAGCCAGAAAGATGACAAAGCCAGAACCTCAACACAGGAAGCAAAACTCACAGTTAATCAAAGAAAATCTGACCAATTTTTATATTTTGTTTTGCTTAGTTTGTTGCTGCAGATCCATTTAACATGAATAAAATGCCCACTTTCATGTGACATTCCTTTCACATATTTCCTTGATATGTTACGGATTTATTTCTCACTGTAATCATTAAACTTTAAAATTAGATTTAAACTTTGATTCAATGGTCAGCTCATGGTGATTTTCTCATTGTCTTTGAAGGATATATTCTTATCTCTGACTTAAAGTAAAAAAAATAAAATAAAATAGCATTAAACACCTGGTCTTTAAAATGTGTGATAGTAATGTTTTCTGGAGGGTAAAAGCAAAAGTGAGATAAATGACCGATTAATTGGTTCTTAATTGAGACTAATTGATTAACTAGTTTAATTTAGTGCTTCCCATATTACTTATTTTTTTCTCTCTTATTTTAAAGGAATCGTTAGAGGTAACATAAAAGTTGCTAGTGATTTCTTAACAAGTTTGAGCATATTTATTTAACAACTTGATAGTTTTGACACAACTTCACTAATGAATGTGGAAATTGCTGGAGATAAACATGAATGTAGTTGAGCCATCCCAATGTTTGTGTTTCATCCAGTTGACCTCCTTGGTAACAAACATAGTAGGTTACTGTGAAATGTAGGTCGGTGGCCCATATTAGTATGGTTGGAGATTTCTAAATCTAAACATGGGAATCTAAGTCTGGCTAGCTCAATCCATGTCATGCAGTGTCCTGGTTAATTACAGCCTGAAAGGTCAACTAAGCGTCAGTCAAACTTTGAGAAAGGACATATTGTCCTGATTTATGTATTGGGCATATAATAATTTATATTTACTAAACATTATTGTAGTACCAGTCTCATATTCCCCTTTTCATTTCTATTCCAGGTCATGGAGTTTACTATGACTAAATTTGTTTCCTTGTATTGTAAAACTGTATTTAAATTGAAATAAGCCAATGACGTGCCAGTTATCCAAAACACTACTTTGCATCTGCCAGTATCTGTGCGTGGTTTTCCAAGGTTTGTTTGTTTTTTTTCAAAGGCAAAAGCTTGGGTTTGGGCTGTGTTATGTTTACTGTCCCAGATCCTTTCAGCAACTGAATGTAACTGAATGTAAATGTAACTGAATGTAACTGAAAAGTACATAAATAATCGATGATTTCTGAAATCTGATGTTTGCTATATAGTAATTTTATGCTTAGTCTCACCTATGAGCTTTTAATGCATGTGAAATGTTTAAACATGCAAAAGAACTCTTTCTATTTCACAGTTAAAATGGCAATGCAAATGTGAATACACAACCTGATGTAGAAAGTCAAACAGAGAAAACAGGGTGGCGAAAAGAGACAAAGCTTTCATTCACGACCTGCTTTGTCACACAGCCTAGTACCTTACTGAATAGAGGGAATTACCAAGATTGAGAAAAAGACATCTTTAGCAGTTTTTACATTTTAATATGCAGTAGTCTGGATTTTCTTGTGTCGTTCCAAACAGTCCCCATGAAACATGATGTGGGCAGCATATTGCTAGCTGCTCATAACTGATGAGAAGATGGAAACAGCTAATTATGAGCCTCAGGAGTTGGGATGGTCAGGAGCTGACATGAAAAAAAATAAAAAATAAAAAATCATCACCCCAAAAAACTAAACAAAAACAAAGAACAAAATCTCTTGAGACTTTCTACACGTTTTCTGTTTTGGTGTTGAAATATTGTCTGGGCAGTTTTTTTTTTTTTTTTTAAGTTGCTTTAAAAACAAAAATACAAGCTACCGTTTTACAAAAGGAGCTTGAAACTGCGACTTTTACTATTCAGTTCAGTAAATTACCATGGCGGTTCGCCAATTACCTCGGATGCCTTTCATTGTAATGAATAATCTAACCAATTAAAGTTTTACTTCAGTAATAACCCACATATATATATAAAACATTACTTGGAATTATGGCATCTCATTATGAAAATTTAGAGAAAGCGTATAATGAATACTTCTTTGTTAGATTTACTGAAAGCCACTGCCCCACACCACAGCCTGTAGCTTTCACTGCAAAGGTATTCTTAGATTTCCATGCAGCAGCAAAACGGACTGTCACCGTTCTTAGCTCACTCAATTGGCTTTACTGAAAACACTTGGCGCTTTCCCAAAAATACTACACCTGTGGAACAATAACTGCAAATTTATGAAGATACATTTGAATTATGGTTGGTTATGATTCTATGATGGGGGGTTGGCAGAACCTAGAACCGCATACTTGAAGTTCTTTTATTTAAATAATTGGATCTCACAATGACCTCAAAACATAAATGTTCTGGTGTTGACAGACATGAAGGTCTGCACGATACAACTTTTCATCCATTATCTAAACATATTTACCCTTGGGAGGTAGGGAGGGATGCTCCAGAGGTCTTCAAGTAAGAGGTGAGGTGCATCCTGGACAGGTCACCAGTCCATCGCATGGAAACTTTACAGCTTGTTCCCGTAGAATGGTTTTATTAATGAGAGTAATCATGTTTTCCTAACCAGTTTTCTAGTGCTTTATGTCAGTAGTAGTAGCAACTAAAATCAGAAAGTATTTTAAAAACAAAGTAGCTTCATAAAGTTTTAGATCCAGCACAATATGAACCTGTCTTTTATTGATTTACAGTACCAAAACCTTCCAACTTTGTTGTCTATCTAATTTAATACCATATACAGTCATTTCTAAGCACATTAATGGTAAAGAAAAATACAATACAATGAAGAGAAAGAAACGTATATACCAGGACACAAATAGTTTGACACACAAGGTTTAGTCCAGAAGGTGTGCGAACGCAAAAGTTCAAAATAAAAATGCTTTCAAGTTGATAAAATCCATTAAATGCCAATTTATATACAAGGGTACCATATCTCCCTTTAACTAGCAATTATCATGAAATCCATTAAAATATTATTGTAAACCTGTAGCTTAGAATTACTTTTACAGGAACATGATTTCTGAAGTTTGATATTCATTAAAATTACACAATGAACGAATGCCTTGTTTGGTGGATATCAATGAAGTTGCATCCCTTTAAAAAGAAAATGCTAGCAGAAAGAATTTAATTCTATTTAAAGCTCACGGATACTTTATCAACTTTCGTTCAGGCTCCATGGTAACCAACCGTTTTACAGTCCCCCCCTATTCATTCGCTCATTTGGGTATTAGCGCTGACACCTACCACAGCATCAAATTACAGAATTTACAACAGACGTACCTTGTTGCGTTGTTGCCTGGATAGAATAATGTTAGCATTCAGCACCACGTATGTCCAGGTGGATCCAAAGGTGTTGCTAAGGAGTTTTTATCTCAGGCTACTTTCACAATGTAGAACGAAATTCCAAATATTTATGCAAAAATCTTATCTTTCGTCGTTTCCAATGTAATTTTTATGTGACCACCAAGTGACATGTGGATCTGATAAGCATTAATGCACATTCAAATGATGTTATTCATCAGGGAGTGTAAATGAAGAAACAAAGCAGAAACCTAGAACTCTGTACAAAGGTGTGAGTGTGAAGTCATGAAATGAAACAGAAGTCACAGCATCTGCCGTGCGCGTTTTTGTCCATTGTGTTTGCATTTGATCTTCCTACCTCTTTCAGTGGAAAATTGTGAGGTTGTCACATCTAAGTGTGAAAGGTGGGTTAAAGGCACTTTCAGGTTGGTTTGACCTAAATCAGTTACAAGTTAAATTTAGAACCACATATTAAAAAAAAAAAAGTGATTCAACCTGTTTGGATTGTAGTAAAACAAAATAATATTTGGAAAAACTGTTTTACACAGGTCAATCCTCAGCCACACCCTACTCCTGTTTTTTTTCCCCGTACCCTCTGTAATCAAAGCCCCAAACATTGAGTACGATCTGACTCGGCCAGCTGTCTGCCTTCTGAGCAGTTGTCCTTGAAGAACTTTCTCCAGAAGAAGCCCGCTGTTATCTTTCATCCATCATCAAAGATTATCTTCACCTTCATCAAAAACTGAACAAAGAACCCTGCAGTGTTGTGCGCAGCCATTCTCCAACTAAGGTGTACATAATTATTAAAGACCATATAAAGTATTTACATGGACTTCCGTTATGATGGAGCTGCCTTTCTATGAAGAGGTTCTGCATCCATCATAACCCTGGAAGCTGCTACTTAAATGTAACTTAATGGACCTGTTGGTGACTTCTGTTTCAGGACATATATGGGATATCATCAAACTTCACGAATAAGAAAAGAAATGAAAAGTATGGCAAAAAGAAAAATTGTAAGTCTGACATACAATGACAAACCCTTGTGATAATGGTTTTAGGTCCAAGATGCATTGGTTAGAAATAAAAAAATCTTCTAGGTTCCATGTGGATCTGTCATAAATAGCATTCAAGAGCACCCGCCCTGGTCTTCTAAGGTGCTGCTTTCTCATAGTGAGCTGAACACTTAAATTAATAAAGAAATTCAATAAAAAAAAAATCAAATGCAATTTTTTTCTCAGTCTACCTTTTTCAAAACTTTGTCATTAGTGAAATCCTCCTAGAAATTCCTGCTTCGCTACACGTGTGTGTTTTCATAGTCAGTGCACGTTTCTTGGTGAATCAACAGGAACTGCTACAAAACATATTTCACTCAACAAAATCTTTTTTAGCACCAACTTCTACATTAGAGATTTCAGTCAGTCGTCTGCCAGGCATTCTATGCTTTTTCAAAAAATCTGTTTGATATAGACATTAACTCCAAATGTTTTCCTTAGTCACTGTGACTGTAATCTTAAGCAACAGAGTTACATATTCATCATAGTTTCAAGCAGCTGTGGTGTAAATGAAGAAGCTTCTTGGTATAGGATTTTGAGCAGAAAAGGTAAAAAAAAAAAAGTGTGCAGACATAGGCAAGCCTGCATAAGTGTGCGTGTGTGGGTAAATCCACCTGAACACGTGATGAAGTGTGTTGTCCTGTCTTCGTAATGCTGAGCCCTAAAAACCTGCAGCCATCTCATGTGTAATAGGTCAGTGCTTTAGAGCATTTAGAAAAATAAAAAATAAAAAATCCCAAGCAAGTGTGCTCTTGATTAGCCTCCCTCTGGCTCTCACAACCAAAATAGTGTAATTCTTATATCTGCCGTGCTCTGCTTATTGACTCCAAGGACAATAACAGTAAGCCACACATAGGGAAATAAATGTTCTATTTTATGGCATTTTATTGCTCATACGCGTTGTGCTGGCTGGCAACTGTTCGCCCACATTATCCATCAGCATCTGCATTGTTTCACCCACTCACCAGTGGACTGGATGCTGGTGGGAAGGTGGAGAGCCTGCACAGTTTGGAGTAGACACGGCAATAATGCTGCTTGTATGCACACAAATAAAGAGCCACTGACTGTGACATACACACACCCACACACCCCATTTACACAGAGGAACACCATCCCGCGCCACTCTGAATTTGCAAGGTGCGGCGGGGGGGGGGGCAAAAAAAAAAGTCGAGATACAACTTCTGCATTTTAAAAAAAGACAAGCAGGGTGGATAATTTTTTCAAACATCAGTAGCCTTCGTGGCGTATATTGACATCTAATGCATATCGGAACATTGAATGAATTCCAGTTTCACAAAGTCCACAAGTGTCTCCCTCCACCCTACTGATAATAATTAACTGCGCTAATATTGGCCAGGTTCCTCACGCGAAACGCTCCACGACTGGCGTGGAAACCACCACCCCTTCACAGCAATGTAGAATGATACATAGGGAAGAGAATATTGAAACAGGGCCATGTCTGAGAGGTAGAAGAGGAGGGCTTTGATCGCTCTTCTCGGTCTTACCTGCTCGCTGGTTGCCAGCTCCTTCTCCAGCTGACGGTGCTTGTTGTGCCACACCAGATAGTGGACAGGATAACGACTCTCCTCCAGAGTTTTCTTTGCAGAAATCATCCTCGGATCATAGTTTGCCCCCTCCTCTTTGTTTATTCCTCGGCAGTTCGCAAAAATACTTTGTGGTGAAATTACCCCTACATAGTCGTGCCCACCATCCTTCATCGACGGTGATGCCCAAAGGCGTGTAACCTTACGCGTCAGGAGTGACAACGAACCGACACTCGCTCGCCTTGAAATAAAGTGAAATTTTCAATAATATGTCAAGATAGTGGAAAAAGGATAACACTCCTGTCTTGATTGTCTCAGCAGATTCAAATAATACACCTTGAGTTCTTCTCGACTCGTTCCTCCACTCCTTTGCCTTTCTCTCTCCTCTTCCTCCTCTAACACATCTATCCTCCGCCTCTCCTCCCATCCGGTGGTGGTGACTGAGAAAGATGCACTGACAAGCCGCAATAAAAAAAATGTGCTCACACTCAGCCAATCCGCTGTCGGGGATGTGAGTTAAACACATGACTAAAGGACTATAACAAGAAATTAAAATCACAAATTGCCCGTTTTTAAAAATTAAATACACAACTCATTTGTTGCCCATTTTTTGTGTTATTGTTTGTGAATGTGCTGCACTTTTCATTTAACTAAAAACAGCAAAAACGCGATAGTTAGTGTGTTTTATATAGTAATGATGTCACATGTATGGATTAGTGAGTCTGTTTTGAACGTATGGATGACAAAACAGGACTATAGACAGCTACAGGCTTATAAAATATTTAGTCTCAATCGTACTAGGCAGTTTCCATCTTATACTTTTTATTTGGGGCAACCTGATGCCTGTGGGGTTAGGGGTTCATCCAGCCCACGGTAGGAATGACAGGATCGACCCGCCCTGTCCTCCCATGGATGTTGGATACGTTTTGGCAAGCCGTTGGTGTATATAATAGTTCTTGATGATAGACATTATTCTTGTACACTTCACTAGTAAGATGCTTGCTCAGTTAAATATTTTGGAGCACTACTTAAAAAACACAAAATAAAACTAACTCATAATAGTAATTTTCCTTTGCAAAATATTGACTCTTTGGTGAGAACAGCAGTCCTTCAAGAAAAGGCAAAATACTAGTAGATACACTTGTCCATGAGTAGACTGGAGTGAGTCAAAGACAATGTTTAACTAGTAAATCAGCTGACAGAAAACCCCAACTTAGAAGTTTAATTAAATCTGCCCTCAAGTTTCCCAGTGACCCTTAAATTAGCACCCTAAAAATATAAGAAGATAATCAGTAAGAGTATACCAGCAGCTGGCAATGGTAAGATTTTGGTATAAAGTTGTTATCAGACAAAACTTCCTATTCTGTAGACTCTATTCCAGCCTTCTCTCAACAGCGTAGTAGGCATAGGATAGAAAAACACATCCCCGTATTTTTTCCTGGAAACAAATTTTACATTTTCCTGTAATCAATTTATTGTTTAGACCAGAATAGTTTTAGCCAGTTGTTGACTAATGTTTCAAAAAAGAGTAATGCCGTTTGGCTAGTGCTACTAGTGGGACTTTTGCCTTTGTTGAGGAACTCATGTGCTCATACTAGTTAGTTGGACAAAAGAGCAGCATTTCACAACTTCAAATCCAATCATCTTGACCTTTCCGGGTATGAAAATGTGTCATCTACAGTGGTGTTGTATGGACTGGCTGGCAGAGAGGTTAGGGTGATGTAGGACATGTATCAGAGCTGTAAGACAGTAGTGAGGTGTGCTGTAGGAGTGACAGAGGCGTTCAAGGTGGAGTTTGGAATGCATCAAGGATTGCTTTTGTTGATGGACAGGCTGCAGAACTAGATATGATACATGTGTGTAAATGGGAGTGGCACAAGTAAAACGCTGACCTTGCAGGGAGTAGATGTAAAGAGGGTATAAAACTTTAGGTACTTAGGCTTAATGATTCAGAGTGACAGAAAGTGTAGAAAAAGAGTGTAGAAGTATGTGCAAGCAGGTTGGGATAGGTGACAAAAGATGTCATGTGTGACAAAAGAGTATCAACAAGATTGAAAGGAAAGGCGTACAAGACAGTAGTGAGACCTGAGCTGATGAACAGTTTAGAGACAGAGTTGACGAGGAAAAGACAGTAGGCAGAACTGGAGGCTGCCGAGTTCAACATGTTGAGTTTCTCTTTGGAATGTTTTGGAGGTAAAGTCAGAGAAGCCAGAGTGAGAAGGTATGGAAATGTTCAGAGGAGAGACTGTGGTCATTTCGGTAAAAGGATGCAAAGGTTTGAGCCAGGAGGATGAGGGAAAGCTAAAAAAAAAATAGATTTATGGATGTGGTGAAAGAGGAAAATAAGTTGGTTTGTGTGAGAGGACAAAATGCAGACAATAAGACTAATTGGAGACGGATAATTTTATTGTGG
The DNA here is from genome assembly GCF_000485575.1 of Poecilia formosa. Lineage (NCBI taxonomy): Eukaryota > Metazoa > Chordata > Actinopteri > Cyprinodontiformes > Poeciliidae > Poecilia > Poecilia formosa. The sequence continues at coordinate 303,880 of NW_006800137.1, forward strand.
CGACCCCTGAAGAGTAAAATCAAAAGAGAAGACACCAATCTTATGTTTACTTGTTTTGACAATTGACAGTAACTTGCTACATTTTATAAATAAACCTTTGCAAAGAAACATGCCTATCCAACAAATAATATCTACTACACTTCTATTTTGGGTTAGACCTGAGATAATAATTTGAAATATTTGATAAGAGTGGAACAGCTCATATTGAAAACCGAACCAAAATTGACTGGAGCACAAATTAATTGAGATTTCAGTATTTTAAATAAAATTTTACATATTTAATTTATTTTTAAAATGTCATATGACATTTATACGAAATTGTTTATTTACTGGTATAAAATCCAACTATGAAGGGACAAAATGGGAATAAGTAGATAAGGAATGGGGGTACTTCGAACCAATAATGATACAAACAGCTTACCATACAGACAAAGTGGCAGGTGGAGAGCTGCCGTCTCTCGGTGAATCGCAGGCAATGCAGGGGCCAGATTTAATTTAACGCATGTAGCTTCTTAGCAAGATGCGATTCATTTACAGACATTAACTGTGTCCACTTAACTTGGCTCTAGACTTGGAGTTCAGAAAGAGACCCACGAAGCAACTGGAAAATCAGTTTTCAGGCCGCCGGCAAAGCAAACCACGCCACCCGGCTTCCGGGGATTCAGGAGCCGCAAGCGATTGACGGCAGACGTCGGTCGGTCGGTGGCTCGAGGGGGAGGAAAGACGGAGCGAGCGTTCACATCGGCTCAGACATCCACCTCTCGGTTTCAGCCACCTTCGAGATGTCAAGAAAGCTGCACAGGACTGAAGTCTGCGCTGACTGCAGTGCGCCAGGTAGGGAGGGGGTAGATACATAAAAATAGACCATTGTGTCGGAACAATACATAGGAAAGCCGACGTGGTGGGCCAACGGGGCCGAGGTTTCTGTCACTGTCATGGGGTCTGCAAAGCAGGAAAACGGCCTGGACTCCTGAGCTTCGCTTAGGCCCAAAATAAATAGAGAAAAATAGGCGTGTTATCGGACAAGGGAACATCATTTAGCTAACAGCTGTACAGTGATAATGTAAAAAATTACTGAGTAGGCTGGATTTGACTATGATGGTATGTTTGGAGGACCGGTTTATTCACCGCAGCGGAAGATTTGGGTGTCAGATTTATGCTTGGAGGGACGTTTGTTTTGATTTTCCTGACAGGGATGGACCCCTTTACAAGTTAGCTTAGCTTAGCTGGCGATGTTGCTTTTTCTTTGCTGTTTTTTTTTTTTGGTCAGGATAGATGCCCTGACTTATTAGATCACACTAATCTTTAAAAGTAACCAATTTTATTGGTGAAATTTGTTTTTAGGTATTGGTTTTTGCGTACCGAACACGACTAGCTTAGCTTAGGACGCTAGCCATTCCTGCTAACTTTCGCTAAATGGTAAGTTGCTGCCACCTCGTAGTCTTGACTGCATTTGACAGCAGTCCCATTGAAACCCAAGTTAAAGTTATAATATTTGAATATAATTTCATATTTTTAATTACATTTTTAGACTTGGGGAGTGGGCAGTATATGGCGTTAAATGAAAAAGTTCAGTACTGCAGAACACAATATTGAACGCTAGCAATAGGTTTTAAAAAGCTCACATTAACCTTTAATCCATTCGGTATGGGATCCTTTTTATGACCTGAATGACTCCTTCCCCTGGAGCCCTTTAAATGAGATGGAAAGAGACAAAAGGGCAGGGAGATGTGTTGCAAAATTATCTTAACAGATGCACTGATCATGCTTTTCCCGGCCAACATTGATTTTCAATTTTCTTTGCCTGACCTGATTCCAATTTTGACAGATTCCAGATTTTCTCCCTCCCTTTTTTACTCTAATAGTCAATAAAATAAACACAAAAAACACTGGTCAAGATAATAGCATTTAATCACTAGTAATATCCTTATTTATTTTTAGTAGTCTCCAACAATTGCTTAAATACCAGAAATGATTGTTTTCTTCGTTTTCAGGTATTTAAAAATGGGGAGGGAAAAAAAAAAGATTTTCCATTATTTGATCTGCTGATCAAAAACAATTTGGTTGATTGACTTCAGACAAACCTTTTTGTTCACTTTCACAAATATAACCACATGTAAGCAAAATTAGTCATTCACAGCCAAATAACTATTACAATCCCACCCTTTTGAACCAGTTTTTGCTGTCACGTTTCGCCAGTTTGTCTTACCTTTTGCTTCTCGTTTACATTTACTCTAATGTAATGTCTGACATCAGACCAACTGGAAGTGAGCTCCTATTTTCTTGAGTGGTCTGACATTGTAGTTAGAGTAACGCATCCGTTTTTTCATAGATTAACTAGCAATATAGCTAAAAGGGGAATCCTGTTTATATTTAAGCATAATTTACATGTTTCTATTACTTTTTTTTTTATAATGAAATTATTTATTTTCATGCCGATGAGTGTTTCTTGCTACTTGCAGCATGTTTTGTATCAGATCTGTGGGAGCATATCCTCCTTAGGGTAGACATGTGTGAACTCAGACTGTCAGTCCATTCAGCAAAACGTCCACCTAACCTCTGGTGACATGCCACCCCGCTGCTACCGTGCTTTGTGTCGCACAAGGGGATCTCTGGTTGCCTCTGCTTCAAAGCACAACTTGTTCTCCTGATTCTGACCAAGTCTTGGGTGCCTTTAATGTCACACTTTGTGCACAGTTTTATAGCGGCTATGAATCATATTGTCATCCTTGTTAAACTTTTAGTAGAACATTGATTGTTTTAGAAACTGAGACTCTCGTTTGGTTGGGCTTGCCAAGATGTGTTTGGTGGCGTTTGTCTTTTTCTGATCCTGTTATTCATCATTAGTCCTTATTGTTTTAGTGCCTTTGGCAGGCTTTATGAACACTTCAATAAACAGTTGTCAGTTCTGGATTCACAAACTGGGGGCAGTTTTAGGCAAAATTATGTCATTCAGCAGCTTTGGCCAATAAAGCAGCGCTAATAGTCTATGCAGGTCTAATAGCTTAATGGTGTGTAGCCATCACATTGATTGGTGGGTGCGGAGTGGGTAGCCTAAGCTCTAAGAGATTTTATATTTATTTTAAAGATTAAGTAATTAAATTGCTGCTCTCTGAAGTTTGAAGCTGGTTTTCTAAACCAGGCAAACGGCATTCATCAGAGCTGTTTTGCATTTGCTGCAGCTTTTTCTGGTGGCAAACAAAACGTCCAAGTGTGTTGGTTCATCATATGATGAACCTTTTTAGCTCCATTAATACTCTGAACTAGGACAGTTTTATCCCAGTTTGAGAGTGACTAATGCAGACAGAGGATGAGTGTGTGTTTGCATTATTTGCAGCTAAATGTGGAGATACTTGTTTTGACATCAGTGTGCTAAGTTGTGTGCTGCTCACCACATCATCAAGGTCCTGAGAGTATGAATGTAGTCCAGACTCGATGATTTGTCTTTCAGTGTTTTTTATATATATACATATATATATATATATATATATATATATATGTATATGTAATTTGTTTTAAATCAGGGGAAAAAAAACATGTTACATTTTGGAAGCACCTTGTAAGTAAAAACTCAACCTGTATGTAATCTGTTTTTTTTCTTTGAAGGCTCCAGAGATTGTTTGGACCCCGTGATTTTTTTATTTATTTATTTTTGCCCCTGAGATGCGGATCAAATTGCATGTAGGCATAACCACATAATTGTTTCTCAAACATTTTGGCCGCTGCAGGCCCCTGTACCCATAGCTACTGGGTTAAGTGTGTGTTGGGTCTGTTTTTGTCTCCACACAGATACTAAAAAAAGTCTCGCTAAGACACAGATGTCCTCAAAAAAAACCCCCAAAAAATCTCAAAGTTTGGGATAGAACAATACATCATCAGTTTTTATAAATGAGGAGTTTTTTTCTGTAAGATTTGTCGGCACGTATTTAAGTAGATGCGTAAAAATGCATGCATACGGGTTGGCGTGGGGCGCTGAGAGAACACAAGAGCTAAACATGAAAAGGCCGACAATCGTGTCCTTCAGTAGAGACGTGTGTGGCACATTGCAAGTGTGCACAAGGCTTCACTGTTTGCAGGTTTTATGTTTATTTGAGATGTATTTTGATGTCGAGTTGAACTCTACGGAGCCCTCCAGGGGACATGGGGATTTTTGTTTTATTTTGCGTTCCTTCGCAAAAGGTTTTGCGTTCGCTCGCAATAATCTACTGATCAGTTCATGCGGCGTAATTGAATACTGTAAGCCTTTCTTACGGTGGCCGCCGTACTTTCTGCTTTAATACAAGGTTATATAAGGTTTTTCCATGAATATTAATATCTCGTTGTAAAATATCAGACATTTTATATCTTTTTTTTTAGTATAGAAAGACACCACAAACCTATGATATAAACAGAAACTTTCCGTAAGTAGGAAAGAAATAAAAGTACATCCAAACTATTTCTGAGTTATTGCAGGGTAATAAGTCATCTGACAGTTTTAATTGTGTCTCTGTTGTGTTCGTCTGAATGGTTTAAAGGGCTGCTTTCAGTGCCGTTCCATCTCAACCTTAACAGACATAAACATGCAGTAAATAAATCGATTTTTCAATCGAGGGGAACAGCTTAGGTCAGGGATATCAAACTCCAATCACTACAGGCTAATGTCCTGCTGTTGTACTTTTAGATCCCTCTCTGCTTCAACACATCCAAAATAAATATTTGTCATTAGTTAAACTGCAGAACTATATCTGAAGAATCAATTCAGATATAATTCAGGAGTTTTGGTTCATGGATTTATCCCATTTTGTCTGGACTGTGATTTTACATGCCTGGTTTAGATCAAATGGCTAAGATTAAGCCTATATTTCAACTTGGAGCATCTGTGGCAAGGCTTGGAAAACCACTATTCATTGACAATCTATCCAGTTTGACTGAACTTGAGCTATTTTTAGTTGAAAATCAGTCCGAAGCGTCAATATCTAATGGAAAGTTTCCCTCAAGGAATGCAGGTATTTCTACAAATGCAATGAATACAAATGGTTTCCACACATTTCAGATATGTTTGTTTGTAAAAATGTTTGAAAACCATGTATCCTTTTATTCAAATTCACAATTCAGCACTGCTTTGCTGTCACATCAAGCTGCAGTAACATTTCTTGTTGTAAATAAACAAAAAAGAAAATGTAAAGGTTAAGAGTGCTTTTTTTATTTGTAATGTATTGTTGCACATCCACAAAGTTTCAGCACTTGCATGTGTAAAAACACTTTGATATATTATCACAATTGTCAATCTTATGCGATTAACAAAAGATGCTTACCGCATGCACCGGACACTCAAAACTCTAAAAGCAAATTAACAAGGTTGCAGTGCCATTCCGAAATGTACTGCATTGAAAGGTCAGAGCTGATTTCATTCAATTGTCTTTAGCCATTTTGTGTCTATTGATGAAACAAAAGTGTATTGGATTTGACTGTAAGCAGAGCATGGATTGCAGCTTTCCAGGAAGAGCAGCAAAGTTTGTAATTGTTCCCTCTATTTTCCACATTTGCTTCAGTTATTCTGGATAAGCAGAATAAAATGATCAAAAGTAAGTCTGTCCCCGTTTCCATTGTTTAGGAAGTGTTATTGTGACATCATCCCGTGGCAACCCCCATCCCTTTTTTTGTTTTGGTTAAATAGCACCCAGGGGGACAGCTGGTGCCACCCACTGTTTACCTCGAGACACTCAACCTCTAATCAGTTTGCCGTATTTAGATCACGATCTCTTTACACTTACTTTTTTTGTGGACATATTGCTACATCAGCTTTTATGCAGTTCTGGAAAATAAATTCAGATTCCAGATGATTTGCTAGACATCAGCTCCAATTTTGCACCAGGAAGCTGACGTACTAAGCCGGGAGGTCTGTCACACACACATCCACTGATTGTGCTGTGCATCTTTTCGTTTGTTCGACAGACCCGGGCTGGGCCAGCATCAACCGAGGGGTTCTGATCTGTGATGAGTGCTGTTCAGTCCACCGCAGCCTGGGCCGCCATATTTCCATAGTAAAGCACTTGAGGCACAGTGGATGGCCTCCAACACTACTCCAGGTAAGAGCTGAGAGCTGAAGACCGTCTCTGGAGGAAGTAGGAAAACGGAGAAGTTTCCTGGATTTATGATGATGAACCTTCACGGAATCGTCTCATTGATTTCACTGCAGATGGTTCAGACTTTGGCCAGTAATGGAGCCAACTCCATATGGGAACACAGTCTCCTGGACCCTGCACAGGTGCAGAGCGGTCGAAGGAAACCAAACCCTCAGGACAAAGTCCAGTAAGTACACGACTTTAAAATACACAAAATTACACAGACACTCAAATTATTGGCCGTTTGTGAGCATAATTAATGTTTTCACTGACGAAGAGCAGGTTCTCTGAGTTGATACTTTAAATTCTGCAAAATGTTGACCTTTATTTATTATTTATGGTTCTGCTTTCTTGCAGTTCTTACTCCGCTCTCACAGACGTTTTGTCCCAGTATATTATTTGGCCTCTTTTGGGTTGAAATGTGTTTATAGGAGGGTCAAAACAACAGCAACTTGATCTGAAGGAAAAAAATATTTTCGCATTTCTTTCAAGTTGTATAAATCTGGAAGAAGTATTCCCTTTTACAACTCATTGAATTTGAGATTTGCAAAGCGAGTAGGAAAACTGTTGTATCCCATCAGCTCTGGTTCAGAGACCATTTATCTGCTGCTGGAGTTTATGTACAAAATGTGAAAATAATCCTTGACTCTCAGTTTTTATTATATTTTAGTGTTAGCTTTTTTTTTTTTCACGTAATAGGAAGGTATGAAAGTGGAAGGAATAGAAAGTTCTTTATGGTCAAAGTACAACAATTGTATTCATATTGGCACTTTCACTGAACCAAAAATGCATTGGTTTTGCAGCTACATTGTGATTCTAAAATGTATTTTGCAGCAAGAAGCAAAGATAGGGATTGCAGAGATTCCCTAAACCTAATTTCCAGTTTTGTTATGATCTGCCTCGCTGATACTTATTTTGCTTGTTCAGACATTCCAAGGAATACGACACAAATCAATCAATCAATGTTAATTTTGTTTTAATTCAATTCAACAGTCGTAATGTATCAAACATTTAAATGTGCAGCAGGTTCTGTGGTAGGAGTTAAAGATTTTAATCCAACAGAAAATGAAAGGACAACAATATCACCCCTGTCATATCAGAGCATATGTCCCTTTATTTTTTATTTTTTTTACCAAACTCAAAACAAGGTGTATAAAAATGTAATTATTTGCACACCTAAAAATAGTTTAGTTTTGAAATATTTTACCAGCTGATTGCCAGAAGAGACTGTATCAAGAGCAAATTTGTCAATTTTGATCACTAACTAGCCAATGGATTGGTGCATCATTATTCAGTCTTTATTTGGCATACTACTGCTACATGTGTTGCCCTGGGAACGATCTTTTTGCTAATCATCTCCTGTTCTTCTCTTGTTCAGTACTGCTAAGTCAGAGTTCATCAGAGCCAAATACCAGATGTTGGCATTTGTGCATAAGCTTCCATGTCGGGATGATGATGGTGTCACTACAAAGGATCTCAGTAAGGTCAGTATTTCACTTCTATTCACCTACATCCTTCTTTCTAAGTACAATATGACTTTAGCGCACAGACAATTGCCTGTAATAGTTTTGGAAAGAAATTCTGATCAGTTTGCTGAAAAAAATTATTGAATGCAGAGAATCGTGACCATGTCATTTATTTTTCCTCATAATAACTTTAGCTTTCTATTATTTTCAAATCCCTGTGAAAATGTGTCTAACATTGGATCTTAGAATATTTCAGATTCTCATAATCAAGTCGGATTCGATGTTCCAGTTAAAACTAAAAGTAACTTAACACTGATTCACTTTTTATTTTTAAACTGTTTTATTTACTATTTATCCTCATTTTGTTTGTTTTACCACATTATTGTTACTAATATGTTGCAGGTTTCAGTTTGAACAGATTTTTACATCCAGAATGGAGAAGTAATTGTTTCTCCAAGTACAAGTAGCACAGACAGTAGTCTGCGAGTCAACACCAGGATAGCTGTTGTTTCTCTCACTTTAAAGCTGCTTGTAGCTGAGCAACAACCTTCTTCACTGCAGAAATTTGCACTTTGTTCTTTGGAAACTTGTTTGTGGCGTTTCTAGTCGTAAATAAATCCTCTTTCAAGTGATAAGATTTTTAAATTTTTATTAGATGAAAAAAAATCATGACTTGTTACAACGTGTTATAATCCCTCATCCCAATGTGAAAAGACAAAAAATAAATACTAAGACAGTTACATTTATACAGAATCAATAAACGGTTAATAAAAAGAAATTCACTAGACGAGATTTGAAAAGTCAGTGAAAAGAAGCAGAAGACGCCTGAAATGGACGACTTCTGACCGACGAGTCCATGGAGGTGTTTGGCTGTGATTGGCAACAAAAATATATCAATTGAAGTGTTACTGAAGAATAACAATGGATTTTATTTTATGTTTTTTTAATGGTTTGATGTTGAGAATGGTGTTGATTTGAGCTGTTAGTAGTGGATCCGGCTGACTTGGCAAACTAAGAGCAGTTTATCCCTCTAGGACTAAGAGCCCCTTTGATCCATTTCGTTTGCAGTGGGGTGGCCTCCAAATGCAAATCGAACCCGTTTGAATGAACTTCAGACTGTTTTTGCTTCTGCCTTCTCCATATTTTAAGAAGGAAAACAAAATTATTTGACTCCAGGTTTATTCAATTTTTTAAATTGATCTTGTTATAAACATTAAACTATCCCTTAATTGAAATGATGAAATGGACACAAAGCATTTTTCTATCTTACCTTCAATCTGTTTTTGATTAAAAATGTGCAATAATAAAGTTTATTACCTAGTATGTCAGAGTCGACCTTCATCGTCTTGCATTCAGCTGGTGGGTAAGACGTTCGGCGGTTATGAATAGTTTAAGCCAATTAGCAAAGATGGACCTATTCATACTGTGAAGCAGCAGGCCCAAGCTGCAATGCTGCTTTTATCCACCGTTCACACACAAGTGCGCACACATTCTGTCTTCCTTATAATCCCCCCCACAGCAGGATGTGTTCTGGATGACACAGCAGGATGTATAATGATCCCTGATGCTGGGGAGTTCCAGCAGGTTAATAAAAGACTGCTGTCTCGCCTCGCCGTTTCTGCTCACTTCATGTCCTCTCTGCTTTTATTTGCTAGCAACTTCACTCGAGTGTGCGGACTGGGAGTTTAGAGACGTGTCTTCGCCTCTTGTCCCTCGGTGCTCAGGCCAACTTCTTCCACCCGGTCAGGAAACAAACATCCTCTTGCTAGCTTAACAAAAATAAACAAAAACAAAACAGCAGCAACCAGCTCTGTTCTGCGATGTGACTTGTGTTTGCGTCCGTTTTCGATGCTGCAGGAGAAAGGCACCACCCCGCTTCATGTCGCAGCGAAGGCGGGGCAGATCCTGCAGGCCGAGTTGCTCGTTGTGTACGGCGCCGATCCCGGAGCTCTTGATATCAACAGGCGCACACCGATGGACTACGCTAGGTACAACTGAAAACACAATCATTGGAAACGTGATTGGAACGTCGCGTGAACGACGATAAAGGATGATGCGTTTATTGTTTCCAGGCAGGCCGGCCACGTCGAGCTAGCAGAGCGTCTCGTAGAGTGTCAGTATGAGCTGACGGACAGACTGGCCTTCTACCTTTGTGGCCGGCGACCAGGTAATCGATTGACTTGGTCGAACAGTCCTTTAACTAAAACTGAAGAAAAACTGGACATTTCCCCGAAGTTTCTGATAAGACAAGACTGACACATTTGAGTTTGATTACAAGACAGAATTGAATATCTAAAAGAATATCTAGGGCTAGCTAACATTTCCCAAAACCTTGTGTCTGATGAAAGCACCTCTTGAGCAAATGTTTCATGATGTATATTTGATTTTAAGAAGCCAACAACAAAGACCACAAGAATAGAGGGGAAAAAAAACGCGGATGGTAGCATTCTGCCTTAAGATGATTTTTCATGGACGAGAGATGTCCTCATAATCTGATCAAAGATCCATCTGCCAAATATTGACAGATGGAGATGATGTTGTTTACGCTTATCCAACTGGGTCATTGCACATCTTTTATCTTCTACTCTGTTTGCCTTTTGAACAGGTTTAATTTGTTCTTCGCTTTGATTTCACAAGATAAATGCCACATCAAAAATGACAAACATTTTGAAATACTTATCAACATTTTTTCTACCGTATAGAAAATTATCATTTTAGCAGGGATGTGTAGATTTGTGAGCTTCTGTATATTCTGTTGTAGCTTTCAAACAATCATTAAGTCTCTACCACTCATTCTTTTTTAGATCACAAAAATGGCCACTATATCATTCCTCAAATGGCAGACAGGTATGGACCACGCCCTCAATTTTTATGTTTGAAACTGATCTCATTGTTGCTCAAATTGTTCTGATAGCATGAAGAATATCTGTATTAGCACTTGCAGCTGCCTAACCTGCTGCAGTTTCCGTTCAGATGTTAAAAGTGATGCAGTGTATTGCTCTTACCACATGGTGTCCTCATAGTAAATGTGTAGTTAGTCAAAATTGAAATGCGATGGTTTAATAAACTAGTTGAACACAAATTTCTTAATATTTTCTGTCAGAAAACAAAATTATACCTTAACCAGTTTTACCCATTTTACTGATGTGAATCTGGTTTCTAAGCCGCCATCTAACCTCCCCCTGCATCTGTTCTGTTCCGGTGGTTGATTCTTCATTATAACTATTAAAGCTGTTTTGATGTGGCATCTCTTCCCCTTCTTTATCTCTTTCTTCCTTTTTCTCACTCTTCTTCTGTTCTCTTCTCTTTCGCTGCGCTTGGTGGAGCCAGAGCTCGTCCTAAGTGCCCAACACAGAGGTATCTTTACTTTCCTTGTTCCTCCCTTCCGAATATCTCCTCCTCCGCTTGTTCGTATGTCTGTGATTTTTTTTTTTTTTTTTTTTTTTTTTTTTTTTTCC